>NW_026623425.1:1316255-1318019 GCF_030028575.1 Malurus melanocephalus
GGGATTCAGGAAGGTGGGAGAGGGAATCTGTGCCTAGATCCCGCTTCTTTTTGGGGTTGGGGTTCAGCCTGAATATTTCATGCGGCACCCCTGCCACTTCCATTTTATCATTCCCACGCCGATTTTTATCATACCACGCTGCTCGGGAATCCCCTGACAGGAAAGGCGTTTTTCTCTTCCTGGGAGAAAGCGGCGCTTTCAATCAAACCCAGCTCGGGGAAGGGAAAATTCCGACACGGAGCTTTTGGTGTAAAGCGAAAACATCGCCGTTTCCACACATCGGGAAGGGAAAGCTTCAATTTCCCGCCTCGACGTGATTTCCAGGCTGACATTTCTTTTATTCCGCGTAATCAGGCAGCTCTAAATATTGGAGTTTCGCCGCCAGAAGGGAACATTTTGAGCGGCGTCTCCCCGCCTTTCCCACCTTCATTTTCCTCGCTTTCCCTCCCTTCAGCTGTTCGGAAAGAGCGGAATTTCTCTCTCAGCTACTAAAAACTTTGCCCCCTGGGAGGGAATTTTCACCCTCTTTGCACCCTAAAGAGCCATAAAACTTTCGCCTGATTCTTCCCACTCCTGGAATTTTTCCCCCAGCCCTTCCCAGTTYGGATGTTCAACCCCAGGCTCGAGCAGCAACCACGGGAGAGGAGATTTGGAAAGGAGATTATGCCAAGAAGTAGTGGCCTTTTATTTTTTTTTCCCCCTTTTTCTCCTCATCTTGTGCAAATTACCCTATTATTCTGCTCCCTCAGGATGCCCGAGTGTCCTTATTTCTTCTTTTGAGCTAAAGCCATCCATGCATTAAATTAGTTCTCTGCCTAGAAATAGCTTGATTACTTTCTGCGAGCCGCAGTTAATGGGAGGCTCCCGGAGAGTTTTAAAAATAAAAACGGGGCAAAAAGGGAGGAAAAAGGGGGAGCAGGGGTAGGATGCAGCCTCCTGGRGCCCGTAAAGGGTRGATTTGGTGTGAGTGGGRGGTGTTRTGGGGTGTCTGGAGGGGTCCGTCCSCATCCCAGCGCTCATGGAGTGGRTTTRGAGCTCTGTGAAGTCCTGGCCGTGGTCCCTCGCACAGCTTTGGGTGGATAATGGGGTTTTGCCTCATCGTTTGCCTGGAATTTTGCCTCAGATTTCCCATTTTTCCGTGTGGTTCTCTGATGGAAGGGAAGGAGGGAGACCTTGGTGGGACAGCCCAGCCCAGCGCTGAGGGTGGGRCAACAGAAAACTCCGTCAGAGCTTGGGAAGACCCCAGGATCCCTCAGGATCACAGATTTCCTTCCCTAAAATCAGTGGCGGGAGCCTGATGCCGAAATGAGCCAATTTCGGTAATAAAACCCCAATTCTCCCGATGTTTTTGCTGAAGGATCCGGCACAAATCCCTCTCTGGGAAAGCTGCAGGAGCACAAAACACCATCCAAACTTCCCAAATTCCTCACGGGCTCCTGCTGCACCTCTGAGCCCGTTCCCTTCTGGGGCTGGGGCAGCTCCTCATCCCGCTAGGCCCGCAAACCTCGGCAGATCCCTCCTTATCTCTCTCCCACCCCTCTTTATCTCCCTCCCATCCCTCCTTTCAGTCCAGAACCAGCAGGAAAGGCGGATCTCGGCATTCCCGGAGCCTCCAGCTCCCCGCTCTCCCATTAACAATGGTTTTTCTCCTCCTCGATTCCCGGGAATCTTTTCCAAGGATGRAGCCGGGGCCGAGCCCATCTCCCGAGAGGCAGTGATGTGTCGGAAAATGTCCTGAGCCACTCTGTGCCCACTCCTTTGGAT
>NW_026623425.1:1318224-1323979 GCF_030028575.1 Malurus melanocephalus
TTGGATTTTTTTTTGGTACATCCAGGAGTAAAAGTAGGTGGGAATGGTATGAGAGAATGATCCGGTAGAAGACTGAATTATTCCCTGGATTCTCCTGCTCTCGGGGAATTTGCTGTTCCCAGCTGTTCGCGAGAGCGCCGGGAGCTAATTCCCGGCCCGTTATCCCTCTTTTCCCGGGATAAAGGGGGAAAAAGGCTGCATTTTGCGGTCTTCTCCACATCCCTGCATCATTCCCGGCTGCTTTTCTTCTCACTGGCTCCTCCCAAATCCCTCTTACGGAGCGCTGGAAGAAATTTAGAAATTTTAGGAACACCAGGTGATTCTCAGGGCTAAGGCCACCGCCCTCTCCCGGGACATTCCCTGAATCCCAAGGCTGCTCCTCCTCCTCTCTGGGGTCAAACCAGTGCTCCCAGTAGCCCAGCAGAGAGAGGAATCATTTGGGATTTGGGTCATCCAAATCCCCACGCGCAGCCACTGGAGGAATAATTTGGGATTCAGATCGTCCAAGAAAGCGATTCCCGCTCCAGGGCGTCTCTTTTCCTCACGGCAGCGGCTCCCGTGGAATTTTTATCCTGGAAGGGATGGGAGGAGCGGTTTTCCCACCGGGCAGGGCAGGGAGAGGATCCCCAGTGCATCCAGGGGGGGATCCCGGTGGAGATGGAGCAGCAAGGGATGGTTTGGGAGGCCCCAAAATTGGAAAAATCTCCCCAAAAGGGCTCCAGGAAGAGCCTGTGCTCCCCCTCCACTTCCAGGGCAGCCATGGGATGATCCTCGGGGATATTTCCCAAATATTTGTAGGGAATCAGCTGAGCCTGCTGCCTTTTCCATGGAGAAGAGCCACATCTGGAGGGGGTTTTGCACCATCCGAGCAGGAATTCTCATCCTGCGCATCCTTCCCGGAGTTAAAGTTCCCCAATTCAATTTTTCCAAGGCACAGGGAAGCTCCTAGCCATGGATTTGAGGAGGATGAGCTCTCCAAACTGGGAACCACCAGCACRGAAAACGCCCCCAGGCCTTTCCCAGCCCCTCCCCTGGTTATCTGAGGAGGGATAAAAACRCTCCAGGAAAATCCTGGGAGATGGAACCTGAGATGGTTCCAGACTCCAGTTTCTCACTTTTCTCCCTTTAATTAAACAGAAATTGTCTCACTCTGAAGTCATTAATTACTAATGGCACAATTAGAACCAGCAGAGAGGGGAAGGATGATGAGATGAAAAAGAGAAGAGACAAAAAAAAAAACGACAAAACCAACTCAGTGCCTGAAAAAAAACCCAACGGCGATTGGAGATGTTTGAAGCGTGAGAGAAATTAAGGAAATAATTGCTCGATTTGAATTTAATTCTTATTCGGGATGGGATGGGATGGGATGGGATGGGATGGGATGGGATCCATGGGATGGGAACACCTTTCCAGGGCTTTCCCGGGGAAGGAGAGAAGGCTCTGTCTGGTGGAATCTGCTTTTCCCATTTGGAGCAGATCCCGAGGAGTGTCAGGGTGTTTTTCTGTGCTGGAGCTTGACAGGAAACCTGAATTTAGCCCCATAATCCCAATATTCACCATTTTCCCCATCTCTCACGGCCTCACCCTTGCTTTTCTCCCATATCCCCATAGATGAAATCCCAGCTCCTCCCTCCTGCCCCATCCCTTGTTCCAGGGCCAAGGAGAAGCAGGGACAGCTCATTCCCAAATCTGAAGTTCCTCGTCTTCCAAAGGCCAACTCCAATCACTTGAGGACTCTGGAAAAATAAGGGTTTGGAAAGGAGGGAGCCCAGCAGAGCTGCTGCTGAGGGCTTCTAATTCCTTTCAGCTTTAATTCCAAAATCTCAGACTGGAATGGGTTTGGGAGCGGGGGAGAGGCTGGATTAGGCAAAAAGAGCAAATTCCAGCCTCTTTTTTTTTGGAGGGAAAAGCAATCTCTGAGCAAAATTCGCTCAGCATCAGTCATGGAGGTCTCTGTGTCTGGTATTCATCCTCTCACTGAACATCCTCTCACACCAATTCCCACCGACTTTTACTCCTGGATGTGCAAAAAAAAAAAAAAAAAAAAAAAAAAAAAAAAAAAAAAAAAAAAAAAAAAAAAAAAAAAAAAAAAAAAAAAAAAAAAAAAAAAAGAAATCCACCTTTTTTTCCCCCGCCGTTCAATCCCCCCGGAGGTGGGGAGCGAGAAAAGCTCCTAATGCACGGTTTTGTCTCAGAGCAATTAAGTGCGAATGAGTTAATGACGGGGTCAGGGAGCCAGAACCGTCCATTAATCCTCAGCAGGAGCTGGGAAAATGAATTTTTTCCTTCGGTAAACAAACGCGAGGAACGGCGTGGCGAGGAATATCCCAGAACCCCCTGGAATTTGCCCCTCCAGACCCCAAATCAGCCCTTTGCATCGCTGCCAAACCCCGGGAACGGCTCGGCTGGAAAATCCCAGGATTTTGGGGAAGGGGAGCAGGGAARTGAGCACGAACAGGAAAGGGTGGGGAGCAAAGGGGGTTTGTCGGTGTTTGGGGCAGGGATGGGACACGGGATGGGTGAAATGTGGGGTGTCCTTGTTGTCCCTAATCCAGGCTCGTGCCAGGGATGGACGGTGCCAGGACCGGGTCTGTGCCCTCCTTCCCGGGTCATTCCTGGGAATTCCAGGGCTCTGCCACCCCTGGGTGCTCGAGGGAAACTCGCCGGGGAACAATCCAGAATTTCCAGATCGCTCCTTTGTGTTCATCCCCCACTTCCAGCAGACTCCAGTTCCACAGCGCTGGCTGCAAAGAGAATTTTCCCCTCAGCTCCTTGCTGATTCCTTCTCAGGGCCTGCCAGGATGAGAGGAAAAATCAAAATGTGCTGCAGCTCCAGCTGGGTCTGAGAGACCCTCCCCGACCCCGCTCTGCAGTCTGTTAGCGCCAACTCCGCTCTCTTATTCCCATTGATTTTCTGAGAGCTCCTGGGCCATCCTACTGAATTCTGAAGCTGTCCAGGCCTTTTTTAAAAAAAAAAATAATAATTTTTTTTTAAAGAAAAAGAACACTTTCTTCCCAAGGCAAAAGCCGGCTCTTTATGTCCTTTTCACACCAGGCGAGTGGAGCTCACTTTGAAAAAACTCCACAAACGCTGGAGCCGTCCCACATCTCCCCATCCCAGCCATTAAACRGGAGTTTAAAAGGAATTAAAAGGGAATTTTCAAATCCTCATTCACCACGGGGAAGGTGCAAGGGCTGAGTTTGGGTTGACGTGGAAGTGACAATTTCATCCAGAGCCCTTTCCCACAGCCTCTCCCATCTCACGAGACATTCCCCACCCCGAGATTCGATGTGGCCATGGCAAATTGCCCCCCAAAACCTCCATTTTCCCCCAGAAAAAATAAACTCCTAAAAGAAAATTTGATGCAAAGCAAAGATCTTTCCCCCCCTCCCAAGTGCAGCCGCAAAATTGTCATTTATTGGTGAATTTGGAGAGGCTTTTTGGGGAAAAAAAAAAGATGTGATGGGAGACCTTTGCTTGCCTCGCTATTTTTCAAACCTTGTTTTTCTGACTTTCAGAAAGGAAAAAAAMCCGGTCTCCATGAAAACCTCACGTTGCTGTGGTGGGAGAATCCATTTTTTTTTGTTGTTTTGCCCTGGGATGGATTCCTTGGGCTCAGTGTGGTGAGGAACAGGAGGATCCCAGGAAATGARAGATGGAAAATGAGCAAACACCCAACTGTTGCTGAGTCCTGCAGCACCTTGGATCTTCTGGGGGTTGGGGAGATTTCAAAGCGGGRCTGGAGCCGCCTTCCWGCTCCARGAAATGGGGTAAAACCCATGAATTKTGCMAATTTGGGTGTAATTAAATCCATCAGTCATTAGTGCCACCCAGAGAGRCCACAGYTTTGCTCATTTCCCCCAAAATTTYCTGATTTCTGGGGAATGGATCCAACTCCAAACCCTGCAGATCACTGTCAGTGCTCCAGATCCCAAATCCCTGGGATCCACAGTCCAGGAGCAATCTCACCCCGTGGTGATCCTGGATTTTTCTCCATGGATCTCCATCACATCCCCTGCTCCTCTCTTCACCCCTGCCCACCCCTGAGCTGCCAGAACCATTTTAATTTGTTTCCTTTACCCAGAAGGAAAAAGGGATGAAGAGCTGTGGCTGCGCGTCCTAAATATTCCAGGGAAAAGGGCGGCAGCTTGGAACTGAAGCCGGGAAAGAACCCAGTTAATTACCAGGAGAAAAATTTGGATCTGGGGGAGCTAATGGATCAAAAGATCTCCAACACCTCCTGCGTGAAACACACAATTTCATTGCCCAAACCTCAGGCACAGCCAGATTTTCTTAGGAAAAAAAAATCCCTTTTTTGCAGCTCAAAGAAAGCAGGAAGTTCACACTCATCTGACCTCGTGCTTTATTCCCCTCTCCACTGTTTTATTTCTCCTGAAAATCCTCATTTTTCCACTCTTTGTAGAGAGGGATAGAACATCCAAGGTCCATTTCCAGCACCACCCCGATGCTGCAGCTCAGTGCTGGGGGAGTTTGAGGAGATTTTCCTGAGTTAAAATCCCATTCCACTCAGATGGTTCCTCTCACAGACACTTTTCCTGGTCTCTCACGCTTCCAAGGTACTTCCAGCAAGTAAATGCCCCAAATTTTCCCCGATTCACCTTTTTCYTTGAACAAAACCCAGCCAGGAACTCTGGTCCTCCCCACAGCATGGGTGGGGCTGGGTTCTCCAGCTGGGGCTCTTCTGGACAGGCAGAATTTGGATTTTTTTTTTTTCAATTTTTACCTTTTTTTATATTTTTTGTTTGTTTTTTTTTTTTGTGTTTTTTTTGTTTGGTTTTTTTTTTTTTGGTGGAGTTTTTCCAAATATCCACATTCCCAGGAGCCAGCCCTCTCTGTGGGTTTCAGCTGGAAACCCTTTTGGCTCCAGTGGATGTCAAGCCTTCAGCTCAGCCCCTCTTTGCGAGCCAAAAACAGGACAAAACCTCTCCCAGGCCAACCCTGTTGCTGTTTACTCCCATTCCAACATTTTATCCTGATTTTTTTTTTGCTTTTTAGCCCATTTTGGGTCGTTCAACTCAAAGTTTTGTGTTCCTGGAGTGATGGCATTTGGTTCCAGGCACTCATCTGAGGCTCAGTGCCAGCAGCTCCCTGCCTCACCGGGAATCCGAGGAATTTCACCCCCAGATGCCARCTCTGGTTCCTGTTTGCTTCCCACTGGTGCTGGCATCGAGCTGGAACAGGAACAGCACCCCCAGAAGTTTTTTGGGGAGATGAAAATGGTTTTTTCCCCTCTTTGTACCCAGCTTGGAGCTGCAGATGGGCCCAGCTCGGATTGGGATGGGCTCAGCTCYGTGCCAGACACTCCAGGAAGTTTCCTGCTCTGTTTTTTTTTTCCCTTTCCGGAGCTGGCTTCCCTTTCCAGACTGTCCTTCCTGGGTCACCATTGGGATCTTCCCATTTCCTAAATCCCATCCTCATTGGGGCAGAGATGCTCTCTTCCCACATGCAGGTCACAGAATCCCCAGAAGCTGGATCCGGTGGGAGATCAGCGCTTTCCTGGCTCAAAATCCCRCAAATCTCATCAATCTTTGCTGGAATGAACCCAAATTCACCTCCCTGATGGATTTCCTTTGCTGGATCCGAGGGATTTGGGATCTGGGACACTGAGGATGGTCTGGGGCAGTGGGATGAGCCACGAGGTCACTGCAGGGGCTGAGACTGAAATCAGAAATGAGGGACCTCAGGAGTTCGGGGGAAAACGAATGGAGGGAGCAACCCGAAGGATTCGGGCTG
>NW_026623425.1:1324673-1339776 GCF_030028575.1 Malurus melanocephalus
TCCTCCTTCTGTCCCTGGCAGAGTTTGGGATTATTTTGGGGTCCGCGGGCGCTGCTTGGCTCCCGCTGGGCGCGGAGGGGGCGCTGCCGAATGCGTGACTCAGGGAGATTTCAGCGAGAGAGGGCGGAAAACACGCGGCTCCCGCCTCTCCCGCTGCCAGGGTTCACGCAGCTGTTTCCTCCAGCTCAAAACTGCTAAAAATATTTCGGGAAAATTCGGGGTCGCTGGCATTCCAAATCTTCTAATTCGCAGCTTTTTCCAGGATTTTTTTTCCCGATTTTACTCGCTTTCTCCCGGTGTAAAGGAGCTGTCCAGGCCCTCGGGGTTTGGGATGGGAGAAGGAGGAGGGTGACAGGGACAGGGATGAGCAGAGCCGGGAATGTGACCCTTGGGAAACACCGGATTGACACCAGCCCCGGGCTGTCCTTGGTCCTGCAGGGAAATACTCCTGTCCTCCCACTCACCTGCTGACCGTGGCACAGGAATTATCCCCAAGAGGGAAAATTCATCCAGGGTAGTTGGGGCACCTCAAATCATCTCTAAAATTCATCCAGGGCAGCTGGGGCATCCCAAATCATCCCTAAAATTCATCCAGGGCAGCTGGGGCATCCTAAATCATCCCTAAAATTCATCCAGGGCAGCGGGGGCATCTCAAATCATCCCTAAAATTCTTCCAGGGTAGCTGGGGCATCCCGCATCGTTCCTAAAATCCTGATCCTAAAGAGCTGGGGACAGATTTGGGAGCAGCAGGATGTTCCCATCTCTGTTTATCCTTTTTGGATAAATTTGGGCAGATTTTGGGGGAAGGCTGGATTTGGGGGAGTTTTGTTTTGCCAGCCCATCCAGAGCAGTAGGAAAAAKAAGTGGGAATGTGGTGGCTTTTCCTCCAGGTCATCCCTGGGGAAATGGGTTCAGCAGAYCCTGTCCATCAGCTCTCCCAGGATCCCAAATTATCTCCCTCTCCCAGCCTGAATGGAGAGTYCAGGTGCTGAAATGCGGAGAAACCCCAGGAAAATCCGCTCTGCCCGGTGTTTTKCTCCCGTTTTCCCCCGTCCCTGCTGTTCCCCATCCTCGGGCAGGGTGCAGCCCCAATTCCTGCCCCGCGTTGGGATTGGAATTCTCCCTGGATGCCGCCATCCAGGTGCTTTCGGGCTGCATCCTCAACCCCGCCGCTCCCCAGCCGAGCGGGGAATTTCTGCGAGCGGCGTTTCCTTCCAGACATCCCATTTTAACTCTCTCCTCCTTCCTTTCATTCCATTCTCCCTCCATTCATCCCCTCGGGGGAAGCGATAGCGCGTCCCGATATCCGGGGAGAATTCGCTTTGACGCCTTTCAAAAGGAGGAGAAGTCACGATTTGCCCGACTCTTTGCTCATCCCACCCTTCCCAAACCCCTGAATCCGCGCTGGCGGCACCTCGAGGAGCTGCTGGCGCTGTCGCAGCCCCGTCCCAGTCCCTCCCAGTCGCTCCCAGTCGCTCCCAGTCGCTCCCAGTCGCTCCCAGTGCCGCTCCAGCCCCTCGGCCCGTTAATCCCTTAATGCGCTCCTGCCACGCTCCCATTTCCTGAGTGTTTCTCTCCCCCCCGCTCCCCGCCCGGAGCTATTTTTACGAGGCCTTTGTTACTTCCTAATTGTCCAAACCACTTTTCCACATTTCTCTTGATAAAGGCAGATTTTTTTTTTTTAAAGCAGTTCGGCATCTCAGCCATTTCAGCTTCATCATCTGCCTCATCCCTTTTATTGTTTAGCAAGTGCCCTACTTTTGCTGGAGCATTTTTATTCCCCCCCAAGAGAGGGTTGATTCACCCCCTCCCTCCTTTTTTTTAACAGCTTTTTCTACCTCTTAAATAATTCCTCTCGCATTGATTCCTCCTGTTTTTATTCCGCTATTTTATTCCCACCCGTTCCTCCGTGGGTTCTGCCTCTCTCTCAGCACTGAGATTTGGGTTTATTAATTTTATTCCTTTTTTTCTCACAAAACTTTTGGGTTTTAGGGGGTTCCATGCATTTATCAAGGTGATGTGCTGGGGTGGTTGGCGTCTCAGTGGCCAAACAGAGCAGATTATTGGGGTTTTTTAATTTTCCAGCCTTTTTTGGCCAAAAAAAATTGCCATACAAGCACAGCTTCAATGCTTCTCTGCTACTTCCAGATGCTGGAGGAAAATCCCAGCAGGCCCATGGTTCCTCACCCCAGTAAAGAGGGAATTTGGTCCCTAAATGGATTTTTTGGATCTGCCTGGGGACCATCCAAGCAAATTATTTCCTCTCAGGGGGGAAGGAATGGAGAGGAGAACCAAACATTGCTGTGAAAAGGTTTTTGTTTCCAAATATTGGATTAAGGKACGTGGAGGGAAAGGGAATCTTGGAGGCAAACAAAGCCTCTCCCTCCAGCTGGGGCAGGGGAGAAAAAAATCCCTTTGGGAAAYGATCCCAAATTCCACCCTGGATGTTTTGTGCAGGACTCATTTTGCTCTGAACTCAACAGAATCGGGAGCTTTTTGCTGTTTAGGACAATTTTCTTGTGAGGGAAACAARAGATGTCAAGAAGATTGGAGTTTGGGTTTGAAACGAACCTTTCCATGAAACCTYCCGAGGATCCAAACTGGCATTTCCTCAGCTCACCATGGAGCCATTCTGTGGGATTCTGGGGGGAAATGTGACATTTTAAGATAAAAAGAATGTAGAGCACATCCCCATGGCTGCCCCGAGCTGAGCGGGAATGGCAGGAGATGGTGCCTGTGCCTGGGAAAACCAGGGCAGCGCATCCTGAGGGGCCTCAGTGGAGGGTGGGGATGGAGGGAAGGAGCCAGGAAGGGAGGATCCATGAATTCCATGGATTTGGTGAAGCTCCTTTTTCCTCCCATGAGCGTGGGACAGGGAATGTGGGGATGAGGGCAAGGACCCCGCCATGGAGGATCCATGAATTCCGTGGGTCTGGTGAAGATCCTTCTTCCTCTCATGTCACAGGATGGGACAGGAAAGGTGAGGATAGAGGGAAGGACCCAGCCAGAGAAATCCATGAGTTCCTTGGATTTGGTGAAGCTCCTTTTTCCTCCTGTAAGCATGGGACAGGGAATGTGGGGATGGAGGAAAGGACCCAGCCATGGAGGATCTGTGAATTCCTCGGGTCTGGTGAAGATCCTGCTTTCTTTCATGAGCGTGGGACAGGGAGAGTGAGGATGGAAAGAAGGATCCAGCCAGGGAGGACTGGGGGTGTTCCTGAGTTCCTTGGATTTGGTGAAGCTCCTTTTTCCTCCCATAAGCATGGGACAGGGAATGTGGGGATGAAGGCAAGGACCCAACCATGGAGGATCCATGAATTCCGTGGGTCTGGTGAAGATCCTTCTTCCTCTCGTGTCACAGGAGGGGACAGGGAGGGTGAGGATGGAGGGAAGGACCCAGCCAGAGAAATCCATGAGTTCTCTGAGTCTGGTGAAGCTCCTTTTTCCTCCTGTGAGTGTGGGACAGGGAATGTGGGGATGGAGGGAAGGACCCAGCCATGGAGGATCTGTGAATTCCTCGGGTCTGGTGAAGATCCTGCTTTCTTTCATGAGCGTGGGGCAGGGAGAGTGAGGATGGAAGGAAGGATACAGCCAGGGAGGATCTGTGATTTCCATTGATTTGGTGAAGCTTCTTTTTCCTCCTGTGGGTTTGGGACAGGGAATGTGAGGATGGAGGGAAGAATCTGGGCAGGGAAGACTGGGGGTGTCCCTGAGTTCCTTGGATTTGGTGAAGCTCCTTTTTCCTCCCATGAGCATGGGACAGGGAATGTGGGGATGRAGGSAAGGACCCAGCCATGGAGGATCCATGAATTCCGTGGGTCTGGTGAAGATCCTTCTTCCTCTTGTGCCACAGGAGGGGACAGGGAGGGTGAGGATGGAGGGAAGGACCCAGCCAGAGAAATCCATGAGTTCTCTGAGTCTGGTAAAGCTCCTTTTTCCTCCTGTGAGTGTGGGACAGGTGACAGGGAAGGTGAGGATGACAGGGAGATGACAGGGAAGGAACTGGGCGTGGAGGATCCATGAATTCCTTGGATTTCATGAAGCTCCTTCATCCTGATGAGCATGTGAGAGCGACAGTGAGGATGGAGGGAAGGATCTGGGCAGGGAGGATCCATTAATTAATTCCGTGAGTTTGGCTGCAGCTCTTTTTCTCCCCATAAATGTGGGACGGGGAATGTGAGGATGGAGGGATGGATCCAGTCAGGGAAGCTCCTGCTCCCTCCCCTGAGCGTGGCACAGGAGGGACAGCGAGGGTGACACGGCTGCCACGCGAAGGGAAAGGGAACTTCTCATCCCGGAGGAAATCAAAGCCTTCCCCCAGGAGCGRGGTCTCAAACAGGGAACCCCTCCCTGTGCCAGGATCATCCCACAAACCCCAGAACGGCCGCAGCCCGCTGGGATTTCCTTGCTGCTGCTGGATAACGCCCAAAGGATTTCCCCAGGGGCCGCCCCTAATTGCCGGGAGAGCGCCGGATTTCTGGGAAAAGGACGGCATTCCCAGCACGGCCATTCCCCAGCAGGGCCGTTAATTACGCGCCTGGCTCCTCTGGCAGGCTGGGGATCCTCACTGAGCCTGTCGGATCATAATTCTCCTCAGATTCCCATTATTCCTGTCAAATTGGGCGCCAGTCTCTCCCTGAAGTCGAAAATGAGGAGGGCAGAGCCGGCGGCTGTCTCAGGCACAGGAGGGAGATTCCATGAAACTCTTTTCCTCAGGAAACACAGCTCACAGAAACCAAAATATTCCTTTTGTTTGTTTGTTTGTTTGTTTGTTTTTTTCGGGGTTTTTTTTGGTTTTTTTTTTTTGGTTTTTCTTTTTTTGTTTTTCTGGAGCTCAGCACCTCCACCCTTTCACTGCTGAGGGACAACGGATTTCTGGGATCGCTCCCTCTGGGAATCTTGGGGYGCTCCTGATCCCAGCAGGATCCCACCGGGAATGACCTGTCCTGGGGTCAMAGGGAAAATTCCAGAAGCAGTCTGAGCTCTGGAAGCACCTGGTGAGCACAGCAGTGGGGAAATCCCTTGGGATTTACACGGGGTTTTGCTACAGGGTAATTCCCGTTTTTTTCCCCCCCTCTGGGAATGGCAGAAATGTTGGAAATGGCAGGAATGCTGAAAATGATGGAAAAGCTGGGAATACTGGAGATGCTGGAGATGCTGGAAATGCTGAAAATGGCAGGAATGCTGGAAATGCTGGGAATGCTCGAAATGCGGAAAATGTTGGGAATGTTGGGAATGCTGGAAAAGCTGGGAATGCTGGGAATGCTGGAAATGGAAATTATGGAAATAATGGGAAAATGCTGGGAATGCTGGGAACGCTGGAAAAGCTGGGAATGCTGGGAATGCTGGAAATGCTGGAAATTATGAAAATGCTGGGAAAAATGCTGGGAATGCTGGAAAAGATGGAAATTATGGAAAATGCTGGGAATGCTGGAAATGTTGGAAATTCTGGAATGCTGGAAAAGCTGGGAATACTGAAAATGCTGAAAATTATGGGAATGCTGGGAATGCTGGAAAAACTGGAAATGCTGGGAAAATGCTGGGAATGCTGGGAATGCTCGAAAAGCTGGAAATGCTGGGAATGCTCAAAATGTGGAAAATGCTGGGAATGCTGGAAATGCTGGAAAAACTGGAAAAGCTGGGAATGCTGGAAACGCTGGAAAATCTGCAAATGCTGGAAAAGCTGCAAATGCTGGAAAAGCTGCAAATGCTGGGAATGCTGGAAAAGCTGGGAATGTTGGAAATTGGAGCGCCAAGGTGCAGCAGCCCCGTGGAGCCTCCGAGCAGATGTTGCTCCTCCCGCTGCACCAGCTCTCGGCTGCTTCCCAGATGTTCCTGCCTAACGAGCAGCTCCTTCCCCTCGTCCCAGGGKTCATCCCAGGTCTGAGGGGTTTAAAAATATCCCCGGACTCTGCAGCTCAGCACAGGGAAAGCRTTCTGCTGGGTGCTGGGCAGCTGCAGCCCGGTGACTGAGCAGGGTTTGGGGAGCCTTTTGRAATCCTTTTTAAACTTGGAATGAAGAAGTGTTGGTGCAGGATACATCTCCCCCTTTTCCTCCAGGAAACTCCAGGGTTGGGACAGCCACGGGATTCACCCACCATGGTGGAGGTGGCTGAGAGGTCCCAAATCATCCCATGAGGGAGGTGACTCAGAGCCCCAAATCATCCTATGCAGGAAATGGGCTCAAAACCCCCAAACTGTCCCATGAAGGAGGCGGATGGAAAAGCCCCAAATCATCCCATGCAGGGTGTAGCTGAGAGTCCCCAAATCATCGCATGAAAGAGGTGGATGGAAAGCCCCAAAACTTCCCATACACGAGATAGGTTTAGAACCCCCAAATTGTCCCATGAAGGAGGTGGATGAAAAGCCCCAAATCATCCCATGAAAGAGGCAGAGGAAGAGCCCCAAATTATCACATAGAAGAGGTGGCTCAGAGCCCCCAAATCATCCCATTCTGGAGGTGGATGGAAAACCCCAAATCATCCCATGAAAGAGGTGGTTCAGAGCACCAAATCATCCCATACAAGATGCTCCATTTCCTCTTTTTCCAAAGGATTTAGGATGGGGATGAGCCACTCAGCCCCTGRCACCTCCACTGGGCTGGGTGATTGAACAGAAACCCCTTTGCAGGTGACAACTCTGTCCAAACAAACCGGGACCAGAGCGGGYGTTGTGGGAATGAGGCAGGAGCAAAATCCAGTGGGAAATGAGTGTGTGAATAAAGAACGGGCACTGGAAAAAAAAAACCCCATTATTGTGGGGAAGGTAAATCTGTTAAAGCCCTGCCTGATGGATCACAGAGTGGGATTGCCACACATCCCGGCCCACCTGGATGGACATTCCCGGCCTCTTTTCCTGTCCCCAGTGGTGGCCTTGAGCCCCAGGGAATCCCTCACAGGATGGGAGCTGGGTGCACCCACAGTTCTGGAGTCTTTTGGGGTTTCCAGGTTGCGTCCCCAGCCCTGGCAAGGGGACAGCGCTACTCCAGGTGTGTCCCAAAGGGAAAAAGCCTCCTGCTTGCTGAACCCAGAGTTTCCATGCTCAGCTGAATGAGGGGATGGGCTGCCAGAGCTCGGCCATCATCCCGGCATCTCCAGGCAATGACACCTCCATTTTATCTCTCCTTGCACCCCTCGAGCTGCCCCGAGGTGCCTGGAACCCAGCACAGGGGTGATGAGGTATCCTGGGGGGTGTTCGGCCCTTCCTCACCCTCCTTTGTATGGAATCTCCACTCCTGTCCCCTGGGGCTGTGTCCTGCTGTCCTTGCAGAGGCACTGAAAACTGTCCCTGTCCCTTGTGTGCACTGAGAGAGGGAGAAAACACCTCCGTCCATCCCCCTGGATGGGAATTTTGCCCCCAGTGCTGCTCCAGAAGATAAAGTCAACTCCTCRGCCACTATCTGGGTCATCCTTGAGCTCCAGAATGACCCATCCTGAGCAGATTGTCCWGATTGTCCATCCCCCAGCCCCAAAACAGCGGCAGCCAAGGCCCCCACGTGCTTTGGGGTGGGGTCACCCCTGTGTCCCCAGGCTCAGCCCCGTCCCCAGGCTCAATCCCACAGTGCCAGGCCCAGTTTTGCTGCCCTAATTAAACCCCCCCCAAATTAATCAGTGCAGCGTTTTCCCGCTGCAGCTCTGAGGAGCACCTGTGTTGTTCCGCACTGACCTGAAAGGATTTGTCAGCGGTCACTCCGACCGTGGCGGGGGACGGTGTCTGCTCCCATTACGGCTTTCCCTTCTGATCCCAGCTTGGATTCCCTGGATTATTTTTTTTATTTTCTCAAAGTTAAAGGGGTTTTTGTTTGTGTTTCTTCCTCAGCAGCAGGAAATTTCCAATGGAAGGGTCACTTTCAATCAAGATCTGTCCTGTCCGAATGGGCCGGTGAGGTTTTGGGAAGATTTCTGTGGATTTTTTTGAACTTCTGTGGGATGAGGTTTGGGAAAATGGGGTGAAATGGGGTGTGGAGGGGTTTAAAAGCCGCGTGGATGTGGCACTTGGGGACATGGCTTAGGGTGGCCTTGGCCACGCTTTGCTGACCCCAATGACCTTGGAGGGCTTTTCCCATCTGAGTGACCCCATAATTCCATTGGCCCGATGAGGAAAAGCACCACAATCCATCCCTATTTATTCTTCCTGCCCTCTTCCAGACACATTCCAATCCCTCATCCAATCCCTCACTCCCTGGGAATGGGGATGGTGACAGATAAACCCCGAGGATCTCAGCTGGAGCCTGGGATTGCCCCAACCCGCCCCTTTTCTCAGCAGGAATCTGCCCTGCTGTCACTGTCACTGCTGAAAGGCAGCAAAAACCAGGGAGATTTGCTTTGTGATGGCCAGGAACTTGCACTRAAGGGCGAGGTGACAATTTTAAGCACCGCTGAACATTTCCCCACTCAGATCACAAGGAGAGCTCAGGGCTGTGGATTTAAACCGATMTGGGGTGTCCCAGCCCATCCCAGGTTTGCTCCATCCCGGGGTCTCCAGGGCAGAGCTGCAGCTTCTCCTCGTCCTCCTCCCTGAGCTGCCAATCCTCCGGGACGGYTCCTGCGGGACAGAGACCCGGGGTCGGTGTTTGAAGAGCGAGTTCGATACGAGCGGCGGGATTTGGGGAATTGCAGCCGGGAGGCCGCGGCGCTTCGGAATATTGGGGGTAAAATAACATCAATAACGGAGAGAGCGAGCAGGGAATCAGCCAGGGCTGCCCGTCAGCTCGCTGATTTAGGATTCGCTTTGAAACCCAACACGTTCGTGCCCCGCYGGCAGAAGCTCCGTGCGCTCCCGGGAGGAGGAGGGAGCTCGGGAGGGGAGGGAAGGGAAGGATCGCGGGAGCCAAGCGGGGTTTTGCAGGGCCGAATCCCTTCAGCAGAGGAGCTGGACTGGCCATTCCCGCTCGATAAATGGAGTGTGGATGGCTCGGAGCGCGGCCGGGTTTTGGCTCGGGGTGGTCGCGGGGAAGGGGAGGGGGAGAGGCTGGTCCTGAGCGATCCAGGCGCATCCCTCTGGGAAGGGTTTCAAGGGCTCTCCCGCCTCCTGGACCTTTCCTGCTCGTAGCCTCTGCTTTGCGTTTTCGCTTTGCAAGCACCTCCCAATCACGCTAATTAGTGCATTCTGGGTTGATTTTTCCGTCGAATTGGAACCGGTTTTTATCAGCACAGGGCCGTGGTCGCGGTGTCTGTTCAGGTCCAGAGCAACCTTGGGAATCCCGCCCGGGATAATTGTGCGTTATCCCACTCCGTGCCAGGCCCGGCAGCTCCTTCCTCAGCCACTTCCCTCTGCCTGAAGGTTACACCATGGGCTGATGCTGTTTGGAATCGCCCTTWGCAGCCAAAAAAATAACAATTTTGACTTTTGATCCCACTGTCTTCTTGCCTCCCTTCCCGTGTGCCAGCCRGAGCAATGAGGGAAGCTGGGAATGRGTCAGRACAGGCACAMGGKTGGCTTTTACTGCCCAAACCCAYCTTTAGGAGCCCACAGCAGCTCACAAACMCTCCTGCTCCTTCCTTGTGGGGGCTGGGAGAGAAGGAGGGTCTCAGTCCATCAGACATGGAATGGGCTCCTGCATCCCCTCCCATCCATCCCCATCCCCTCACGGCGGAGGAGCGGGTGTTTAATCCCTGTGACAGCCAGATTTCCGTGGCTGGGAAGCTGAGAAGGTTTTAGGGTCAGAATTACTGCCCCAGATTTTGGCCCTGATGTTTGGGGTCAAATCCCCCCGGCCCCACCCCTCCTCCTGACAAGCACAAAAAAAAGCAGATGCGGTAATGGAAGAGCTTTTTGGCACATTTACTGATATTTCCCGAGGGAAATTCCTGCTCTAGAGCCCGAGCCATCCCTGCCTCCCTCCCCCGGCCGCTCTCCCATCGCCGATGGCCGTGATCGATTCCCGGTGTCAGCGGCGGCCCCGCTCTCCGGGGCGGGTCAGGGCCCCTCGCCCCCAGCGCCGGCCGGGCCGCGGGGAAAAGTCACCGCCGTCAGCGCCACGCTCGTTAATCTTCATTAGAGCAGCCGGGGCGGCGCGGAGCCCATCCGCTGCTCCTCAGATGCCAGATCCCGCCCGGCTGAGCCTCTCCGTGCCCCGCTGGGGACCCAGGGAAAGAGCAAAGAGGACGTAAATTTCGGGACAGAAGGACCCGGTTTTGTAAGAACACAAACACTGCAGCCTGCCCGTGCTGTCACCCTGTCCCTTCCCATCCCGATCTCCTCCATCCCCTCTCAGAACCCCCAAAAGGACCGGAAGGCAGCAGCACCACACCAGGATTAACACTGTCCCTAATTTTCTTTTTTTCCCCCCAGCACGYATCGAAAAATCTCAGCGACTTTCACCTTTGGCTAACACATCCCCCCATCTGAACGCATTCCCAAAATATTCGCGGGAGGGGGGTGTTTCCCAGCTGTCTGGCCATTTAGAAGGGAAAAAAATGCTCAAATTCCGGCGGCTGCTCGGTGCAGGGGACTTTGCTGCCGCATTAGCTGGATCAGCTTGGAAAATGGATCCTTCAATCAGTTTAAGCCCCCGGGCTTGATGTAATTTTACTGCTGCCTTCTCTCCGAGGTGCTTTTACGGCTGCTGTCTCGGAGTATTTACAGCCGGGGAGAGCAGCAAAGTGAGGAGAGACTTTGGCTGGGTTTGTCCCTGCCAGGGGTGGCGGCTCGAGGGTTGGCACAGAGGGGTTTTCCAGGGATTCACAGCCGGATCCACCCTTCAAGGAGCCCCTGGGTGTAAAAAACTCTCCAGCCCGGGCAGGAATTGGTTCTTAAATCCTCCCATGCCAGGTTTTCCTCCTGGGAGCTGAATTTGCGGGAGGTGCAGCTCCTCTCCAGGGCGCTCTCTGATTTTTGCCGCCCCTTCTACCGAGGTTTTCAGGAGGCAAAGCCACCTTGGGGGTGAGGGAAGCCGAAAAGCAGGCGGTGATGCTTGCCCACGCCGAAAATTCCACGCTTTCCCTCAGCCTGGAGCCGCGCTCGGCTTTAAATCAAGCGCGGAACGAGCGCCGGGGTTGGGCGGGCGCTTAATCCCGGCTGGGCGGACTAAAAAACCGCGCTCAAAGTCGGGTTTAACCGAGCTGCGAGAAGAAGCCAAACCCACCCGAYCCGGCCCCTCAGCGAGCTCGTTAAATGGAGCTAATTGCGCTTTGTGCCTCCAAAATCGGCGCCGATTAATTATCGGGAGGGTTCTCTGGCAGCTGCAGAATCGGCACCGGCGGTGCTTCCAGCTGGATTCCTGCAAGGGCAGTGACATTTTGATCACTGGATATTAAAARAAGTATTTTTAGAGAAATCCCGGGGGTGTTTTAGGTACCTGAGGCATCTCCCCGTGGGGTGAATCCGAGTGGGGCCCACGGGCCAAAACTCACAGGGGAGCGGAGCAGGGAGGGGACAATGAGGGGACCCCTCAGCGTGGCCTGCGGTGCTCCCTGCGTGTGCTGCACCCCCAAAACGAGGGGGTTCCTGCTTCATTTCTGTTTCCCTGGATCTTTTCCTACATCCAGGTAATCCCTGCTCACACCCATGGAATCCCTGCTCACATCCAGGGAATGAATCCCTGCTCACACCCAGATTATCCCAGTTTTGGTCTCAGCCTGGCACCACCATCACCACCCCTTTCCTCCCTCACTCCTGGTGGCTCCTGGGCTGCTCAGGGTGGCACCTCGGGTGGTGCCTCGTGTCCCAGCTGCAGTGACATCCAAATTGTGACTCTTGGGGACATTCGTCCCCTCTAAACCCCACAAAACAGATGATCCCACATCCGAGGGCCTTGAACCCCACAAAACAGCTGATCCCACATCCGAGGGCCTTGAACCCCACCTTGAACTCTTCCCTTGGGTGAAACCCACCCTGAACCTGTGCCCATGCCAGACCCCGTTAATGATTTTCATCCCGTTTTTTTTATTCCACCCTGATGATAATTGGAGTTAATTCACCCATACAGTCCCAGAACTACCACAACCTTCTCCAGSCCCTGCTCCTGGGCTTGGACAGGCAGCACCCAACTGTCCCTTCCAGGCTTTTTAAGCAGTCTGAATGGGTGGAAATGCTTCAGATTTGGGTGGCAGAGACAGGAAATTACCATGGGGAGCAGCAGAAAACTCATCCGGTGATTTTGTAGCTCTCCTTTCATCCCATCCATGGAACGCATGCACCAAACTGCTTTGTTTTGTGGAAAAAATCCCATTTGTCCATCCCTCTGTCCATCCCTCCCTCCACAGCATCTCAATCAGCCCGGGCTCAGCCAGGGTCATTTGTCGCCTTGACCATGCAGATGAAGGGAAAGTTGTTAATGCGTTAAATGAAATCCATTAATCAAGGCGAAAAGAAAATCCTGACGGGGAGGGCTCTCATCCATCCACTCCCTGACACCTCTAATGGGGCTTTGGTTTGCCTGCATCTTCATCTTTTTGTTCACCTGCATCTTCATCTCGGGGACACAAAAATTTTCGGAGTGAGCCGAGTGGTTTCTTGGGGTTTTTTTGGGGTTTTTTTAGTGTTTTTGTTTTGTTTTGTTTTGTTGGTTGTTTTTGTTCTTGTTTTTAAATTTTTTTTTGTTTGTTTTCTTTTGTTTTCTTTTGTTTTGGTTTGGGGTGGTGGTTTTTTTTGCTTTTTGGGGGATTTGTTTTTGGTTTATTTTTTTCTTTTCCTCAATGACTCCAGAACCAGGAAGAAGAAAAAATCCCAAATAAATTCCAGCCCGGAATCCCCATCCCCAGCTACCTTTGCATGCTCCAGGCTGGGCAGGTTGCTAAGTGACAGCGTTTTCTGCTCCCCCTCCCTCGTTCGGAGAACCTGAGCGCCTGAAAGCAGCAAAATTGGGATTTAAGGACGTGAAAACCCCCGGGGAGTTCTCCCGAGAGGAACGGGGGGGATTCCGCGCGAGAATTCGGAGGGGATGGCTGGGAATTTGGCTGCTGGACAGAGCTTGAGTGCGCCGAGCCCACAGGAATCCCTCGGGGGGTTCCACCCCGGCCGGAGCCTTAGGGGATCCCGTGCCTCAGTTTCCCTGTCCCGAGTGAGGCGCTCAGCTCTGTAGGGACGGCCACGGGTGTCAAACCCCAGGGATCCTGAGCCAGGCCTGGTGCTGAGGAGCTGAACCCCAATTTACAAATTTAAAAATTTACAATTTACAAAAAATTTGCCCTTTATCAGCCCCCCCAAGCGAATACCTGAACGGATCGGGCGGATCCCGAACCCTGGAGCTCACACTTTTCCTCTCTCCCCAGCTGCCAAGCCCCTCCGTTTATTTTATTTATTTATTTATTTACTTACTTACTTACTTACTTATTTATTTTTAATCCCAATCGCGGTTCTACGATTACATTTAAAACCATCGATTTTTTCAAACCCAGGCCTCAATAAGCAATTTGGAGCAATTGGAGCTGTTATCTCCCTRCGGATCACGTGCTGCTGGGAGCGGAGAGGGGGAAAGGAGGAAAGGGGAGGGAAAAGGAGGGAGGAAAACGGAGGAAAACGGAGGAAAATCCCCACAGCCAGCCCAGATCCATGCCTCATCCCATTCCAGGTCTCTGAAAGGTCTGGAGGGTGTTGGGTGTGCTGTATGAACACCTAAAAAAGAAATCACATTCCAGAGATAACATCTGAGCTCTGTCTCGGTTCCAGACAAAATCAAAAGGGTTTGGGTTGATTTCCAGCGTTTTAAGGGAAAAAAAAAATGAATAAACGCAATCAAAGGATGTGTCGGGAGGGGATAGAAACTTAGGATCAAAAGATTGAGGTGGCTCCTTGCAAGCCAAGAAAATCTGTCAAGAGGAAATATTTTTATTGGGGTTTTTTTTCTGTCTTTTTTCTCCCGGATTTTTCAACCAGCAGGAGAAGGAGGGATAAATCTGAGGGGTTTGGAGCAAGCTGGGATAGTGGAAGGGGTCGGAGRTGTCCRGGAGGGATRGAATGAGGTGAYTTTTMAGGTCMCTTCCAACCCAAACYRTGCCATGATCMCTGGGGGTGTTTGGGRTGGGGAGAGGGARCTYATGGGRACACAGAGATTCCCCATGGAGCTGCCTCTGGATCTCCCGGTCCTGGAGGGGTTGGGATGGATCTGGAGGGATTAGRATCACCAAATTAACCACCAGAGAGTCAAAGATGGGACTCAGAGCTGCTCATGGTCCTCTCCTAGCTCGTTTTCCCCTCTCCAGCTCCATAAATCGCTGGTTGGGTCACACCGACCCCAAAACCACATTTTCCCCCCAATCCCTGCAGATCCAGCTCAGAGAATCCTCCCTGAGTGATCCCAGATCCATCTGAGAACAGACACAGCAATTATTCCTCATTTCCTTTCACCAGGAGCGCAGAAAAAACGGGGACTGTGGGGTCTCCACGTCAGCCCTCAGCCCTAAATCTGGGTTTAATCCACTCGGATCAAATTCATTCCCCTGCTAGAAAGGGTCGGGCTCCGGGAAGCAGCGGGATGATTTCCCCGGCATCGATCRGGGCAGAGCCGCTGCTGGCTCAGCAATTTGAACCCCCGGGTTTCATCAGCGGAATGCTCAACCCTCCGATAATTGGATTTGCCGTCGTTAGGGCGATCTGTGTCCCCTGCGAGTGTCCTGGGCTCGGAGCGGGGATGAGGAGCCAAAAAACCCCGAACCTACAAGGTCAGGGCAGGGGAAAACATCCTGGAGGGTYGGGATAGCAAATATCGGGAATTTGCACCCTGGAAATGGCAGAGCTGGAGCTGAGGGAAAGTTTGGGGTGAGGGAGGAGTTTGCTTTTAGCTTTTTGGGTGGAATTGAGGAGAACCAGATCCTGCAAATCCAGGGGCAGGGAGGGCAGGAAAACTGGCCAGCGAGCAGGGAATTCCTGGTGCATTAATTACATTGTAAATTAGGCCGCATCCCCGGCAGCGGCAAGGTAAACTGAGGCATGGGTGGGTGAAGCTTTGTCACGGGGCCACCCAGGGAGGCTGGGAGAGGCTCTTAACCCTGCCCTGCCGTGCTGGGTCATGACAAAGGTGCTGTTTCCATTTCTGCACTGTTTTTTTCCAGATTCATCGAATTTGAGCCGTTTTCCCCTCAATTTGGTTTCTCCCTCCACGGAGGTGCCCATCCTGTGGAGCAGCTCCTTGGATTTCCAACGAAGACAGAAATCTTAAAAA
>NW_026623425.1:1340682-1342015 GCF_030028575.1 Malurus melanocephalus
GAGAGCAACAAAAGTTCTCAGCAAACCCTGAAAAACATTCCAGAAGGGCTCCAGTCCTGCCGTGCATGGAAATACTGGAGGATTCCTAGAAAACGGGAGGGGAATTCATGGCAGGATCCTCGAGGAGGCTCCGTGGTTGTAGGGTGCTTTTATGGCCTCGTGTCCCCCGTGCTCCTGGGGGATTCGGGAACCTGCAGCCAGGATATTTAGGCAGCACAGAARGATCCACAGGAGCAGCTTCCTCGGGCGGAGAGGAGCCTCAAAATTCGGGATCTGATGGGTTTTCCCTGTTCCCGCTCCCCGGAGCCGCTCGGCTCCAGCTGGTGCGGAGACAGGAGCATCCCTTCTCTGTCCCCGGGGAGGGATCTTCGCCGAGCCAAAACCGCCGCGAGCCCCCAGAAACGATGGCGCAATTAGCAAAGTAATTAAACCGCGCGGATCCTGCCCCGCTAATGTCAACGGCGCGGGTCCCGCTTTAATTAAACTTCCCCCGGACACGCGGAGAGAGCGGCGGAGAGGTTCTGTAATCCCGGGAAATGAATCTCCCGCGGGGTCGGGAACATCCGTCCATCCCAAGGGATTTGGGGCGGCTCCGGGTGMGCCAAAGGTTTTGGGGTTTTGTCCCTGGGTGAGTCCCATCCCGGGGATGGGGCTGCACGTGGTGGGGGCATCCCAAGGGATGTGCCGGGGTGGGATTGGGGAAAAGGGTCCCTGGCTGCTGTTCCAGGCTGAGAGAGAACCCAAGGCATGAGGAAATGATGGAAATGTGGAAAAAGGGACGGGGCCGACCTCAGCGGAGGATAATTCCCATTTTTCACTCTCCTTTGATCCCCGCTCTCTCTGTTGCGTGATGCTCTATGAGGTTTGTGGGTTTTGTAAAAGAGTTTCAAGGAATTTTAGGGCACAGCTGGGAGTACCAAGAATCCCTTTGGGGACATCAGGGCGCAGGTCCCCAGCTCTGTCTGCTCCTCACAGGCGGCTCGAGCAGCCTCACCAGGCCCAATTAAAATGCAAATTTGTCCCTGCCTGCTGGGAACAGATAGCGAGGCACCAGCCAGGGGAAAGGCAGCGGGAATAAACGCGRGGAGCGCGGGGACTGCTCCTTTTTTTGCTATTTTCCCTTTTTTTTTTCCTTTCTGCTACTTTTTTTTGTTTAGTTGGGGATTGTTTAATGGGATCTGAAGCAATAAAGGGGGAAGGTGCTGGGTTTGGGGTGGGTTTGCGGYTTGGGGTGGGTTTGGTGCGCAAGCTGCACCACCATCAGCTCCCTGGGGCCTTTTAAATACTATTATTATTATTATTATTATTATTATTATTATTATTATTATTATTA
>NW_026623425.1:1342993-1352380 GCF_030028575.1 Malurus melanocephalus
AATAAATATATATTCGCGCACGCATTATGGATGCATRTATATGTATAAATCCTAAATACATCCATATGCATGAAATATAAATATCTGCATCTAAAGATACCAATATAGAGACAGAGCTGCAGAGAAGGCTCTGCTCCCTTCACCCTGAGCTGGGCTCTTTCCCTCACCCAGGAATGATTGGAATCAGGGATTCTGGGATGGATGAGGTGCCATAAACCGGGGACACGAGGCCATAAAAGCACCCTCAGACCCTACAACCGAGGGCTCCTGGGTGCCGAGCGGGATCCATCGGGAAGTGTTGGGCTGGAAAACCGCTGCAGGTGCCCGGTGCCAGACCTTGGGAGAGCAGCCAGGACAAGCGGGAAAACCTGGCAGTGGGGACAGCCCAAGGCTGGCCAAGATCCCCAGTCCCCTGGGAACTGTCCCTGTTGTCCCCTGTTCCACCTCCACAGCCCCAGGACACGCCCGTGGACCAGAGTCAGGCGCTGCCAGCTCTTACTGTGATTATAAAATTTTATTCTGCCCTTTTCTGAYCTTTCCCCCTTCTTTTTCTCACCTTTTAATTTTTTTTCCACATTTTTCTGACCTTTCCCCCTTCTTTTCTCACCTTTTAAATTTTTTTTTATCCACCATTTTCTAACCATCCCCCCTCTTTTTCTTCCCTTTAAAAAAATTATTTCTCTCCCCACCTCAACAAATATTAATTTATGTGAATTGAGTGAGGAGGTTTTGGGCACATCCAGGCAGGGGAGGCAGCCGTGGGAATTTTCCTGCCCAGAGCCACCATCAGCCAGCCCTGGCTCCTCCAGATCAGGGGACAGAGTAAAACCAAMTCCCTGCATGCCCTACCTGCCCTCCAAGAACATCTCAATCTCCCCAGATGTGTTCATATGTATTTCTATATGTATTTATATGCATTTATAGGTGTATTTCTACTTATTTTTATGTATTTTTGCAAGTATTTCAATGTATTTTATACGTATTTAATGTATTTCTATGTATTTTTGTATGTATTTCTATGTATTTATTTGTATCTATATGTATTTCTATGTATTTATATGTATTTTTATATGCATTTCTATGTACTTATTTGTATTTTATATGCATTTCTATGTATTTATATGTATTTTTATATGTATATGTATTTCCATATGTATTTCTATGTATTTTCATATGTATTTCTATTTATTTTTTATGTATTTATATGTATTTTCATATGAATTTATATGTATTTTTATGTGTGTATAAAACCAGCAGACAGCTCTCGGGCAAATTTTAAGGCCAACCAAGGGAAAAACTTTCACAGCCCCAAAACTGAGAAACTCCTTAAAGAGTCTTTTGAAACACCACACACGGCCCCAAATCCCTGCTAACCCGCCAGGGAAACTGAGGCACGGGCATCACCAGCTCCCCGTGTGCCCAGGCTGCCTAAGAACCCTCAAATCCACAGCTTTGACCCCAAAAATGCACTGAGCTGGGGGTCAAAGCTGAGCCATCCCCCAGCAGGCTCCAAACCCACCAGGGCTCACCCCAAACCGCCAGGAGATCCCAACCCCAGCACCGCAGCACAGACAGGGCCTGTGACATCGCTGCCGCTTGGTTTAGGCTTTTTGTTTCATTTTTTTCCTTTTTCGAGTCTTTTATTTAAGAAAAAAAAAAAAAAAAAAAAAAAAAAAAAAAAAAAAAAAAAAAAAGAGAGACACAGTGGTGGGTAACTTTCGATCCAGAAATAATCCGCTGCCAGCCTCCACTGGGTGATGCTGGGGGTCCCTGTCCCCAAATGCTCGGACAGGGGACAAGTGCACAGCCCAGGGCGCCCAGCCTGCCAGCTCTGGTGTCCCCCACAGGCTGAGGGTGTGACATGGGGTGGCTCTGGGCTTGGGGRGGCTTTTTAGGGTGAGCCAGAGGGGCTGGGAGGTGCCGCCAGCACGGGGAGACCGGGAGGCATCGGGTTATGGCAGTCAGAAGGCACCACACAGGCTGAGCCTGGCCCCGGGCATCCCGGCTGGGCTGGCACTGGGGGAGCTGGGGTGGCACTGGGGGAGCTGGGCTAGCACTGGGGGAGCCGGGCTAGCACTGGGACACACAGACCAGGTCCCACCGAGAGTGTCCCCCAAGGCAGTGAGAAGCCCCCAAGCCGCATTCCCATCCCAGAGCCACATTCCAGCACTGGGAGGAAGCAGAAACCAGCGGCTCGCCCTGGAGGCCCCAGCAGGGCTTTGTGTTGGGGGGCAGCGCTGGCCCCATGGCTGGGTGGGCAGCAGAGGCGGTGGTCACCCCCAAACTGCCCCCCAGGGAATTTGGGGCTGGCGAGGGGCACAGCGCTACCCTGGGTCTGTGGCCATCGCGCCCCCCRCTCCTGCCTCCCCAGCATCACCCAGCGTGGGCCAGCAGCGGGAGGGACCCCCCAACACCCCAACACCCACGGGGTGACCCCGCACCGACYTCCAAAATTGTGCAACAGAGCGCAGCAAAGGCTGGGGGAAGCCCTCACCCACCACCTCCCTGCCGGGCTCCGGGGCGAACCGCGACCCCTCCGCTCTGCCCGCCCCTTCCCGGCAGGACCCACAGCCTCCCTCCCCCGCCACGGGACACACACACCCGCCCCGAGCCGTGACCCCATACCCTCCCCTCGGCCCTGGGGCCACGCGGGTGCTGCTGCCTCCCCTGGGAAAAGCGGCGAGGAAAGGGCGAGAACAGAAAAAAGGGCCCCCCGGGGGCTCCGCGGGACGGGGTGAGGACGTGARATGTGCGGAAGAAGGAGCCGGACGCGGGTGCCCGGCCCCGGGGAAGCGTGGCGTGGTGCGGCGTGGTGCGGCGTGGCGTGGCAGCCCCTCCCTCCCGCCCCATCCCCTGCGTTAAGCGATCTCCTTGATCCTGCGGATGTAGTTGTGSAGCTCCTCGGGGTCCTGCAGCCCCATGTCCTGGCACACCCACTCCAAGTCCTCCTCGTCGGCGATGGGGATGGAGTTGTAGGCCAGCTCGTCCGAGGGCATGGTGGCGAAGGTGGTGAACTTCACCCGCTTCCGTTTGGAGGTGGGCGAGTTGAGCGGGTCCTCGCTCTGGTCCCGCGTGGAGCCGCCCGAGGAGCCGTCCCCGCGCCCGTGCACCTGGCTCTGCACGCTGGTCTGCGAGCTGCCGCTGCTGTGGTGGTCCCCGTGGCAGCAGGTCTGCACATTCTCCAGCGGGTTCCCCGGGCTCTCRGGCTGCGGGGAGAGGTCATTGTGAGCCCGCAAGGGCTGCCCGTTGCCCAGGAAGACCCAGTGGTGCGAATGGTCCATGTTGGTCTGGCCTTCCGGCGGGATGCGCTTGTGCCGGTATTTCAGCACGAAGACGATGCAGTTGATGAGGAAGACCAAGATGGCCAGGCAGAAGACGCCCAGCAGGGCGTACATCCCGATCTCCAGGTCCGTCAGCCCCCGCGTCACCTGCACGAAGCCGGTGGGGATGGTGGGGAAGTCCTCGGTGGGGTGGGACGCGCCGGGTGCGCGGCCGTCCTCGCTCGGGTCCGCTTTCCTGTCCACCTCTGCCCGCAGGGTGGTGCTYGCCCCCGCCTCGCCCAGCCCCGGCCTGCTGGGCACGTGGTCGTAGTCGTAGGTGGGGTCCTCCTCGGAGCCGAAGTGGACGCGCACGGTGGCCAAGGCCGTGAAGAGGACGCTCTTGCGYTTGGTCTTCTGGCAGCTCTCGCAGATGACCAGCTCGGCCCGCAGCAGCTCCCCCGCGCCCTCGCTCTCCGCCACCACCAAGGGGAACGCGCGGTCCTGCGTCACCGTCACCACCTTCTCGTCCAGGCTGCTGACCACCAGGTTGTAGTCCTTGGGGTCGTAGAGGGACAGGGGCGCYGTGGTGCCGTCGCTGTAGGAAATCCACAGGCTCAGCAGCGCTTCCTGCGGGACCAACACAGGCACCGTTGCCCAGCAGGAGGCCAGTCCCACAGGCACCCCTTTGTCCATCCCCTATCCCCCTCTCCATCCTTCTCCCTATCCAATTCACCCTTCATCCCTCCATTTTCCATCTTGTTCCACACATTCCCTGATTTTCCTCCACAGCCTATTCTTCCCTCACGTTCCCCATGCTTACCAGGCCCAACCCAAACCCCAGCRGTGCCAGATGTGGCTCCCAGAGCTGGGCCAGGAGCTCTACAGGCCTCTATCCCTCCCTCTGTGTCCCCACAGTTGTGTCCTGTCCCCAGGTGTGGATCACAGGTCTCTGTGAAGGTTTCAGGGGTGTTTTGGGGTCACTAGGGTGTCAGGAGGACAGCAGGTGCAGTGAGCATGGTCAGGATTTGGGAGAAGGGGGCTGCAGGCAGAACTCTGAGCCCACCCCAAGTTCCCCACCAGCCCCCCCAAACCTGGATCCCCCCACCCCCGGGCTCACCTGCTTGAAGAAGCTGAGGGTTTGCTGCACRGACGTGCGGGCGATGATGGTGTGGCTGTTACCAGGGCTGGGGTGGAGGGACAGCGAGAGGCTGGAGACCACCTGGGCCTTCAGGTCCGTGATGCTGACCTTCTCCTCTGCCACCGTCACCAGYGTCTCACCCAGCACCGCCTCCACCAGCGGGGACACCACCTGCAGGGGACAAGGCTCCTGTCACCGCCTGCCACCCCTGGCCAGGCTGGCAGAGGCGGGGGAAGGTGGCCAGGGGTACCTTGAAGAGGGTGGTGCCCGGCTCCCGCCCAGCCAGCGTGGAACTGTCCACCATGTGGGCCACCCGCGGGTCATCCACACGCATGAAGTCGCTGACCAGGTCGGTGACCTCCACCAGCCAGTCGGGCCCCAGCATGGTGACCACCTGGCCAGTGCCCTCGGCCGCCGTGGTGTGGAACTGGGTGAAGACCTGCAGGGTGGAGTGCTGGTACTGCAGGGCACAGCCCCGGCTCTGCTTCCGCTCATCCTCATCCTCCTCGTGCTCGCTGTCCCGCACCGACCTGTGGGATGGATGGATGGACAGGGATGGATGGATGGATGGATGGATGGATGGACAGGGATGGATGGACAGACAGGTGGATGGATGGATGGATGGATGGATGGATGGATGGATGGATGGATGGATGGATGGATGGATGGATGGATGGGTGGATGGACGGACAGAAAAAAATTTATATTATTTATTTCTATTTATTTTTAATGAGGAGGTTTTAAACCTCCTCACTGAGCATCTGGCAATTAACTCGCGGCCTCATTAAGGCAATTAACCCACGTCCACCACCTCCACCTCACTTTCTCCGGGCTGGGCAGCAGCACCCACCTCCTGTCCGGCAGGATGGGCACCCTCCAGCCCTTGACTTGGCTCAGCCGGGCGTCCGAGAGCTCGATGTGCAGGGGCAGTTTGGGCACCCACACCGTCATCTCCAGCGGGGCTGACAGGTGCTCATAGGTGAAGGTGACCCGGGCACTCATGGAGCCCTGCGACTCCTTCCCGCTGACRAAGACGTAGTCGCAGCTGCTGGAAACCTGGGGGACAAGAGGGGATGGGAACAGTCCACCATGCCAAATGTCACTGGACTCAGGTATTCCTGAGGCACAGATCCACACCCCGTGTCCATCTCTCAGTGTCCCCTGCCCCAGGTCCTCCTGAGGCACAGATCCACACCCTGTATCCATCGTTCAATGTCCCCTGAACCAGGTTCTCTTGAGGCAGAGATCCACACCCTGTGTCCACCACGCCAACTGTCCCCTGCCCCAGATCCTCTTGAGTCACAGGTCTCCAGATCCTCCATGCCAAGTGTCCCCTACCCAGCTCCTCTTGCCAGCCCTGGCTCRCTCCCACCTCCACCAGGAGCATCCATTCGGTGCCTCAGTTTCTCTTCAGCCTCCACACTGAATTGTCCCTGAGCTAGAGGCACCCACGGGTGCTTCACAGAGGTCACAAATTGCTCAGCCTGGAAATTTGCCCCAAAATCTTCTCCAGAGGGCCCAGGCAGCRAGCACAGACCAGCCACGCGCCCGTCCCCACCAGTGCCTTGTCCCTGTCCCTCCTTGCGACCCCAGAGCCAGATTCCTTCACTCTGATTAAACCTTCCCGTTCCTTTTCTCGCTCCTCCTCTTTTAATTCCCAYTTATGCAAATGCCGTGAGCAAAATCGCTGTAAAACAACCCCGTCCTGCGGGGGGTCACTCATTAGCGCCCGTCTGAGCTAATTAAGGAGCTCAGGGGACACCAGGGCAGCATCTCCCRGGATTTGAGCTCAGGTCACCAGTCAAGAGCTCCCTCTGCCACAAGGGGACTCCAACCCTTCATCTGCAGCGGCCCCACAGCTCAACCCCGATCCCCTGTCAGGATTTGATGGATGCTGGAGAAGAGCRGGGCTCGTTTGCTCAGCCAGCACCTCAGCAGCATGAGAGGGCTGATTCCAGCAATCAGCAATCCCTGSATTCTCTGATGGCTGATGAGAKGTTGAGGCCACGCTGCAGCATCCCYRTCTCCCTCCCAACCCATTCCCTGAGCTCAAGCTGATGCAGGAATTCTACATTTCTGAGCCCACGGCAGGGTTTGACTCCTACAACAGCTCCAGGAGCCCCGGGCAAGGTCTGAGGTCCCCTGGRGCTGGAGGGGGAGGCAGAGCCCGGGACCTGAGCTCCTGGGGACATCCCTGGGCACAGAAGGGAAGGGCGACGTGTGAGGGTTTGTTCCTCGCGTTCCTATCAGAGGCACCAGCTCAGCAGCTCTGACAAGACAATCTCAGCTCCTGAATGGAGATGAGCTCCGGGCGATTCCCGCAGCTGCGGATCCCTGGATATGGGGCCATCCATCAMAAGGAACACCCCGGGCTCTGCCCGCCCTACCTGGGCCAATAAAACCCCGGCACCTCCTTCTCCCAGGAGCTGCTCGCTTCGCAGCCCCTGGGGGTTGAAACCACAACAAAAACTCCCCACACACCAGGGCTGTCTGGAAGATGGAGTGACTGCAGATTAGCTCGGGAATGAAGCTCGTTCGGGGAATCTTCCGGATTTACGGCGAGGCATCGTGGAGAGAGAGGCTGAGGGCTGCCTGGGCTCCCAGCCAAGGCACTGCTGCTGCTGCTGTGGCCRGGAGTTCCTATGTATTTCCATATGTTTTTCTCTCTATTTCTATGCATTTCTATGTATTTTTATGTATTTATTTGCATTTTCATATGAATTTATATGTATTTCATATGTATTTATATGTATGTATAAAACCAGCAGACAGCTCTTGGGTAAATTTTAAGACCACCCAAAGGAGAAACTTTCACAGCCCCAAAATTGAGAAACTCCTTAAAGGGTCTTTTGAAACACCACACACGGCCCCAAATCCCTGCTCACCCGCCAGGGAAACTGAGGCACGGGTGGGGTTGTGGCATCACCAGCTCCCTGTGTACCCAGGCTGCCCAAGAACCCTCAAATCCACAGCTTTGACCCCAAAAGTGCACTGAGCTCGGAGTTGAAGCTGAGCCATTCCCCCTATGTATTTCTATATATCTTTCTATTTATTTCTATGTATTTATATGCGGTTTTATATATTTATATGTATTTTCATATGAATTTATATGCTTGGCACAGGGATAAGGGGACACGTTCCCCACAGTGCCGGTGAGAAGGTCACTGAGGATCAATCCCACAAGCTCCTGGTGGGTTTTCCAGGGGATGTGGAGTGTGAGGCTCTCAGAAGGGTCACACATGGGTGAGGCTGAGCATCTCCCACTGTCACCGGCAGCAGAGGTGGCCCTTCACTCCCTGTGTGTCCCTCAACAGCCCCCAGGGTCACCCCACATTTTAGGGAGTTTAAAAATATTATTTCTATGGGTTCTATATTGTTTCTATGAGTTCTATATTATTTCTATGGGTTCTATATTATTTCTATGGGTTCTACATTATTTCAGGGTTATTTTTATGCCAGTCTGAGCGACCATTTGGACGCCACCCAAAGTGACGATGTCCTCCTGTACTCCTTTGTCACCCTGTGTCACCACAGAAAGGGATGAGGATTACAACTCCCACTCCTGGGCCACGTCCACACCAAGTCCAGGACAAATCCCACGTCACACAAGAGAGCAACCACCGGGGAGCCACACGGCAGCGGGGACAGGCAGCTCCCCAGCCCGCCCTCGCGTTAAATCATTTACGGTAACAGATAGCACATCCCACTCGGCCAGCTGTGATTTATGGAGCAGGTTTGGAGCCCTGACACCGCAATCACACTCCCCGATCTCAGCAGGTAACTGAGAGCTCCCTCAGAAATGAAGCTCCAACACAAACAGCAAATAACTCAGCGAGAAATCGCGCCGGGCTCCGAGCRGGACGCGAGCCGGGGCCGGAGGGCGGCTCCCTGCGTTATTCATCCCGGCTCCTGGGCATGTGCCCGCTCCCTCCAGGGCTGGGGACAGAGTGTAAATAGATTTACGAGCAGAAAGGCAGCGCATTAAACAGTTTAAGTGTCTTGGAGTCCATCCTGAAGTGTATTATTGCTCCAGTGTTTTATCACGCCGGGGAGGAGCGGGCTCMATAAATTAGAGCCGGTGCTGTAAATCCCACCGCAGATCCGGGTTTTAGGTGGGAATTTGGGTAAGGCTTTGTGGCACCAGATGTCCTCCAGCCCCATGGTGGGTGACACRGCCCTAGGGACAGCAAATCCCAGCAGGGTCAGGGCTCTGCCATCACCCCAGCTGGGGCAGCTGCCAGTGGCAAAGGGGAGAAGCCCCTCAGAGAATCCAGACCCTTCCCTGTCTCTTCCCAACTCCATGGAAAAGGCAGAGCTGGCAGGGTGCATGCAGGGAGAGGGGTGGGAGGCATTTGGGAGAAGGGAATGATGTCTGGGGGCGGATGGATGGATGGAAACGGCGGCAGAGTGACACGGGCAGGTGGGCAGATGGATATATTCGGGGACGGGAAAATGCATATGGATGAACAGGGCTGGGAAAACGGGAGGGTTGGAGGGCCAGGGGGTGCCTCGGTGGCTGGGCCAGGGAACCTTTTGCTCCTCCATCTCCCAYCTGGATCTTCTCCTTCAGCCCTCTTTTCCCTCCATCATTCCCAACTCTCTGCCTCACCAGTCCCCAGCCCGGCATCTGCTCTGAATGGGAATTTAATGTCACTTCAAATGGGAAATAAATGCCACCCCAAATGGGAAATAAATGTCACCCTGAGGCCCGAGTGCAGGCACTGATGGGAATGCACAGCTCAGCCCACAGGGTAACAAYATTTCCCCTTATCAGCACTCGGTGCTGTGATAAGCCACCGGTCCTGCTGCTGCTTCTCTGGGGACAGTGACAAAGTGTCTTGTCCTTCACCCAGCAGATCCCAGGAAGAATAATACATGGACTGGAGCCACTGAAGGGATGGATGGATGGATGGATGGATGGATGGATGGATGGATGGATGGATGGATGGATGGATGGATGGATGGATGGATGGATGGATGGATGGATGG
>NW_026623425.1:1353773-1360801 GCF_030028575.1 Malurus melanocephalus
GGTGTCCCAACCCCTCAAAGCAGGTGACCAAGCCGAGGGCAGGGAGCTGCTCACCATGGCCAGGGGCACGATGGCCCTGATGTCCCTCTGGATGACYGTCAGCTCCGTGACCACCTTCTCCAGGTCGGGCGGGGGGTTGCGGCCCCGGTAGTCRATGTGCCACATGATGCGGCGCGTCACCGACTGGCTGGTGAAGTTCTCCATCTCGAAATCCAGCTGCATGATCTCCGAGGAGGAGTCCCCATCCCTGGGACAGGAGGAGGGGACACATAAGCCAGGTGTCCCAGAACCAGTAAAAGCCAGTAAACCCGCCCCCAGAGCCAGCAGAGAGGGAAGGAAAAGTGAAATCGCAGTGGAAGGGAAGCCAGGCCTGGCTCTGCTCCCATCTCCCAGCGCAGCAGCAGCTGAGAAGATCCCATGGATCGGGGGCTGTGGGACAGACAGGATCCTTGGGATTGGTGTCTGATGGGAGAGAGGGAGCAGAGAGATAGGAGGGCAGGAAGCTGGAGCTGCTGCAGGCCATGGTGAGCCCTGATCCCTGATCCTGATCCCACAGCAGCCCTGATTCCTGATCCCTGATCCTGCTCCTGATCTCACAGCAACCCTGATCCCTGCTCCTGCTGCCTGATCCTGATCCCTGATCCTTGATCCTGATTTCTGATCCCTGATCCCTGATTGTGCTTCCTGCTCCCTGCTCCCTGATCCCCAATCCTGATCCCTGCTCCCTGATCCCTGCTTCCTGCTCCCTGATCCCCAATCCTGATCCCTGCTCCTGCTCCTGATCCTTCTCCCACAGCAGCCCTTATCCCTGATCCTGATCCCACAGCAGCCCTTATCCCTGATCCTGATCCCACAGCAGCCCTGATCCCTGATCCCACAGCAGCCTTGATCCCTTCTCCCTGATCCCTTCTCCCTGATCCCTGCTTCCCGTTCCCTGCTCCCTGATCCCACAGCATCCCTGACGGGCTTTTGCAGCAGACCTGACCCACAGGGGCCAGTGGGATCTCGCTGTGCCCCAGGGCTATTTTGGGGGTTCGAGGGGAATGACCAAAGGCCTGAAAAGGAGATTTGGCTGCCGTTCCAATGCAGGAATATCAAACACAGCCAGGAAAATGCAATTCCAGAGGCAGAGCTTCCTTGCAGAGGGGATGTGACATGGGTGGCCCACTCAGGTGGCACTGGGGCTCCTCACCGTGGGGTGCCCTGAGGTGTCCCCAACCACCACGCTGTGCCCTCCCCCAGCATCACCTGCCCCCAGCCACAGCAGAAACAACAGCCAGGCCGCCCACATTGTGGGAACAACCCAGGATGCAGCAAACCACCCCAAATCGTCCATTCTCACCCTGAATCTGAGAGCTCTCTGCCCCTCCCCTCACAGCCAGCGCTTCCAGAAGCCCCCAGAGCCCCAGCGCAGCAAATCCCTCTGTTTGCACAGGCCGGAGCGCAACGCGGCTCGGAGTCATCCATCCTCTCCACGCCGTTAATATTTGATGGAGTTGTTTGTCTAAAAGGTGATTGTAATCGCTCGGAATTCCTCCCCCGGCTCTAACCTTTGCGGGCTGATTGCGAGCGGCACCGGCAGCGGGGGAAGGGGGAGGGGAAGGGGGAGGGAAAGGGAAAGGGGAAGGGGAAGGGGAAGGGGGAGATGCTCCCAGTGCGGACAGCTCGGTTCTCCGCGGGCTGGGGGTGCAGGGGACACCCTGGGGACGCTCCCGCTGCGGGTTTGGCGGGGGCGTTTTGGAAGCGGTGGTGGGGGGAAATCCACCCCTTTCTAAGGGTTTTTTTAGAGGATCCATCTCTGAAAGGGGCTCTGCAGAGAGATTTTGAGGTGACCCCAGAGCAGGCAGAGCTGAGGGTCTCCTTTTTCTCAGTCTTTGCTTGGTTTTGGGGCGGGGGGCAGAAAAATGGGGAGATTTCCACCACAGAGGGCAAGAATGCCTGGGGCACATAAATAAACCCAGCTCCTGGAGATGCTTGTGTCCCTTTTCCCAAAGGCACAGAGATTTTCCTGTTGTTTTCCAGCATTTCAGGATCTTCCCTGCCRCTGTTTTCCACCCCATGCCCATCCCCTGCCAGTCCCACATCTCTCTTTCCCCAGGCTGAGCAGCTTCTGGGCTCTCAGCTTGGCTTTGTGGGTCTCTGCTCCTTCAGATCATTCTCATTTCCATCTCTGGGGCTCTCCTGAGCTGATCCAAGCGTTTCCTGGAGCCCCAGAGGTGTGAGCAGGGTAGAACTGCCCCACTTGGCTGCTGATTTTTGGTTCCTGCTGCCCATCCAACGCTTATCCATCACTTTAGGGTTCAAACAGGACATTGYCTTGCTCCCCTTCTTCCCCAGAGGAGACATCAGGATAATCAAGAGCTTCTTCCTCTTATCAAAAATTAAATTTTTTCCACCCCAAACTGAGGGATTCTCCACAGCTTCAACACTCACCCCAAAATTCTTCATTTCCCCTGACAGTGCCCACATGGCACTGCAGTCACCCCCACCCCTGGGCGAGGGGCACAGGGAGAACTGCTCCAGGCCTGATCCCAGCATTTCCCTGGCATTCCCAGAGGGCAATTCCCTTACCTGGGTCCAGCCCCGTCCACCCTGGACACGTCAACAGTGGCCGTGGAGTGTTTGCCGCCCGTCAGCAGCTCCGAGCTCACCAGCCACTGCCCGCTCCGGGATTTGGTGCTCAGCAGGTTCACCCCTTTCTTGGCCTTCACCCTGCAGGGAGCGACAGTCAGGGATGGACCCTCACCCCCAGGCACCCCCAGATCCCCTTGGACACCCTGCCATGGCACAGCAGGAATTTTGCCCCCAATCTTTTCCGTTTTTCAGGATTTTAATTTCTCTATTTCCATGTCTCTGCAATCCCAGAATTCTTCAGTGTTTAACTCCAGACTCCACAGAGAGCACTGAGCTCCTGCTCTCCCATTTTTACACAAAGCAATTCCTCTGTAGACCCCAAACTCAAGGACACCTCCCTGTGCCAGACCCCCAGAGATGGAAACAAAGAGAATTGGGGGGAGCCAACTTGGAGTGAATGACTGCATTTGCTGCAGCTGCAATTGGAGGATTCAGCCCCAAAATGGACAAAATTTATAAAACTTGAAAAACCCATGAGCCATTGTCCATTGTGGGTGCAGCCCCTGGGTGGGCTGGGACTGCCCTGAATGGACCCCACACACCCTGCAATAAACAGAACTGATTTTTAATCTCTGAATTTTGTCCAGCCTCTGTTTTAGGTAAATAAGGCATCACCTCCAGGCTGTGGGAAGCACCGTCCACGCTGGCAGGAGCAGCCCATTCCAGCTCCTCTTTTCCATGACATTTTGTCCCTCCAATCCAGCAAGATTTTGGCTCCCCCAGCCCCAGCGCTGACTCCAAGTGAGACCGGGCATCCCTGGGGCACCTGGAGCTCCCCATCCCCTGTTCCCAGATGCCATGGGGACACTCACAAGTGCCCTTTGAAGAGGTGTGGCCAGGGCTGGTGTCCCCATCTTTAGGGACAGGAGCAAGGGAGGGTCCCACACCCACCTGTCCATGCCAGGGGTGCTCAGCACCCCCTGCCCACCGCTCCATTCTGCTCCCACCGGTTCTGGGGCACGATGAGGGGACAAGGGGGACCCCCCTCCTGACCCCACAGCAGACCCACAGCTGCACCACACCCTGTCCCCAAAGCGGATGGGAATAAACCCACAGCTGGGAATTCTGGCAGAGCACAGAGGGGCAGCGATGTCCTGCTCAGACAGCCCTTCCCTCCTGGAATCTTCCACTGCAAAACCACATCCCAGATATTCCGGATATTCCTCTGCCCTTCCCACTCTTCCTGACCTGCTCCAGCCTCCAGCAGATCCTACAAGCACCACATCCTCCCCAACCGACCAAAAGCCAACCATCCCCCGGAAAAAAACAGCCGGGTTTTCACCTGAGGGTGAAGTGCTCCACGGTGGAGTTGGACATGAGGTAGAGGAGGATGCTCAGCACCTCCCCCGGCTTCAGCGGCTTGTCCGGCAGGCGGATGAAGACATTCCCATCCAGGTGGTGTTCCTGCAGGGCCGGCCCGGCCGGGGGCCGCAGGAGGCTGACGCTGCCGATGCGCAGCAGCGGGTGCTGCGTGGGACCCTCAGCCCGCGCCCCACCGGCCCCACGGCGAGCGGCCGAGTCCCCGAGGCACTGCCCGGCACCGTCCGGGGCGTGCAGGGTGTAGTAGAGCTCGGCCTGCTGGCTCTCCCCCGGCACCTCCTCCAGGCTCTCGGGGCTCTTCCTCCTGCCCGGCGGTGCAGCCGAGGGGCCGAACCAGGCGTGGGGCAGCTCAGCCTGCACCAGGCACATGGCCAGGCTGCCCCGCAGGCGGCACGAACTCTTCAGCTCACGGGCATCGCGGAAGGCGTGGAGCCGCACGCAGGGCAGCCGGTCCGTCACGTCGAAGTCGTCCCAGTCGCGGCCGGCCACGTAGAAGAGCACTTGGACCACGGGCTGGCTGGCCACCAGCCGGGGCTGGACGATGAAGGCGCGCACCTTCCAGTTGACGGTGAGGCGGTCGGGCACCTCCAGGGTGCTGGAGGGCTGCAGGTGCTCCTTGGGCAGCACCAGCCCCGTGCTGAAGGGCCCCAGGGTGACGTTGAGGACGGGCAGCTCCTTGGTCTGGAAGACGACGAAGGGCTCGGAGCGCTGCAGAGGGGCGCTGCCGTTGCCCGAGGGGCCGGCTCCCAGCTCCTTGAGGAAGAAGGCCAGGCGGGTGTTGGACAGGCGGTAGCTGACGGGCAGCAGGATGGCCCCGGGGGGCTCGGCGGGCTCGGGGCTGGGGGGTGGCCCCTTGGCGTGGGCTGCGAAGGGGATGGAGAGGGCAGGTTAGAGCAGGGAGCAGGGAACACAGATCCGGGCACGAGGGGGAGATCCCAGACCCCTCAAATCCAGCGGGGTTTCTGTCCCACAAACCAAAAATGCAGAGGGACCCAGAGCAGGATTGTGACTGCTGAGGGGTGGCAGCAGCCTCACCCAACCCACCCGCGGCACGGTGTGGGGTGTCCGGGGAGCGTTGAAGTCACATCTAGACCCCAACTGTCCCTGGGGAGCCTAAAGCATCAGTCACCCACCCCAGCACTGCACCAGCCAGCACAGACCCTTTTACAGAAACACAGCACGAGTGGGTCCATTCCAGCTCCATCCCTGCTCCATCCCTGCCCAATCCCAGCTCCATCCCTGCTCCATCCCAGCTTCAACCAATCTCCATCCCACCTTCATCCCAGCTCCATCCCTGCTCCACCCCTGCTCCATCCCAGCTCCATCCCTGCCCCACCCCAGCTCCATCCCAGCTCCATCCCTGCCCCACCCCTGCTCCATCCCCGCCTCATTCCAGCTCCATCCCTGCTCCATCCCTGCTCCACCCCTGCTCCATCCCTGCTGCATCCCACCTTCATCCCGGCTCCATCCCAACTCTATCCCAACTCCATCCCAGCTCTATTCCTGCTCCATCCCAGCTTCCCAAATGAGGATGCTGAATTTCTCCAGAGGGTCATTACTAAAAGTTAGGTCCAAGCTAATTTTTGGCTGGCAGATCCCATCATGCATTTATCATCAAGGCTTTCCKTCTGCTTTCAGCTCCCAGATCACCCAGGGAGGGCGGCTCAAGCAGCCCCCAGACCCGCTCTGTCCMCACAGGCTGCCCTAAGGGTGGTGTCACAGCTGGTTTGTCACCCATCACCCACCCAGGGATGCCACCCACCCCGTGCTGTCCCCATGTGACAATGCTGGCCCAGCCCAAATTTTTCCAGACCCGGTGGAGAAGTGACATGGGTGATATCGGTACCACCTTGTGCAAACCCCACCAGCGCCCAGGGCCGATGGACTTTAGTAAACCCCATTTTTGACAATTTTTGCCTTAAAAAGTAACTCCAGCACTGGCAGAGCAGGCAGCCACCGCCAGCCGAGGGTCAGAGCTGCCCGAGCCCCTCGGAAGAATCCAATTACCCCACTGCAAGCGGAGAGAAAACCCACAGAAACCTTCCTGGGAAAAGACCGGGGCGCGCAGGCAGCTGCGGGAGCCTGGAAGACATCTCAAGGTCTTCACCTTCTCCAGCGGCTGCCAAGAATTCCCGGGAGGGCTGAATCCCCGCTCTCCCCGCCAGCCCCCCTCATCCCGCGCTGCCGGCGCTGATTGCAGYCGCTCCCAAGCGGCTCCGGAGCGGCGGAGCCCAAATTACCGGTGTCAAACGGCGGGGAAAGGTTTGGATGTGACGGCTCCGATCCCGGCAATGACTCAGCCCCCTTCCCCAAGGAAGGAGCCTGCCGGGACACGCCGGCTTTTTCCAGCCTTGAAAGGGGTCCCAGACGCGTTCCCCGGGGCTGAAGGGATGCGGGAACCCCCGCCCCGGCCCGGGGAAGGTTCTGCTGCGGGGTAAGTGGGAATTAAGCAGCTTAGAGGGTTCCTAAAAGGATTAGCACCGKATACGGGATGGGCAGGATCCGCAGCCTGGGGTGGAAAATGTCCAGGAGCCAGGTAGAGAATCCCCCGGGGCTGCGCGATCGCTGGGCAGCCCCTGCCACCCCATTCCACTCGCTCTAGATGTTTTCCTGTCTCCCAGAGAGCCAGGAGCTGCAGGAGAGGTGCTAAACCCTGGACAGCACCTATGGGTGCCCCTCCTCTCAGCAGTAACCAGCAGGGAAGGGCTTTCTGCTCCCGTAACTTGTGGAAGTTGTTTTCTGCCGAGAAACGTGAAGGTTTTCATCCTCCTGCCATCCCCAACAAGTGGAAAACGGGATTTTCCCCAAGGCACGGGATTATTTGTGCTGGAGCGACATGAGCTGGACCCGCTTGGGTGAGGAGCAGAGGAAGGGGCTTTGCTCAGCCCACTCGCTGAAACAGCAGCAGGCTTTATCCCATCAAAATCCCCGGAGTAGGAGCAGGATGTTTCACAGGGAAAACCTGCCCTAAACCAGCCCAAAACCCATCCAAAACCAGCCAAAAACCCACTCAAAACCCACCCAAAACCTGCCCAAAGCCCACCCAAAACCTGCCCAAAGCCCACCCAAAAACC
>NW_026623425.1:1363020-1371229 GCF_030028575.1 Malurus melanocephalus
CCACCGCGGGGTTTGGGTGATCGCCGCCCCTCTCCCGATCCGTGCCCGGCTCAGGGAGCGCAGGTGGACACTTGGGAAAGAGCGCAGAGTGGACGTGGCTGTGGGGCCACCAGCTCCATCACCTTCCCCTCTCACCCCAAATCCCCGGAAAATGGGGCGCGGGCAGAGCCTCTGCCACCATCCCTGCTCCCACCTGTTACCCCGAGGATGGAGACCCTCCCCCTCCCTCCCCTTCCTCCTCCTCCTCCTCCTCGCCCCCTGATCCAGAAGCGATAGCGGAGCTGAGCCCAGCTTAGCCCCAGGCGCAGCTGTCGGCCATAGGGATCGCTTCACCGCGCTCCACGGGGGATCTTGATCCGGGCTGATCCCGGGGGGCTCCCGGGACTATATCCCCACTTATGGGGGAAAATCGCACCGGGAAAGCGCCGGGGAGGAGGGAGGGGAGGGTTGAGGTCACCCCGGGAGGGTTAAAACCTCTCTGGATGGTGATGGGTGGCCCTCGGTGAGTCGATGGATTGAGCGCAGCTCCGAGCAATGTGGGGCACCAGTCCCGGAYCTGCCGGGATTCCGTGGCGGTGCCGCCTCGGAGCAAGACAGGAGAGCTGGCCCTAAAGCAGAGAGAGAGCTGCTGTGGGGTTCATCACCCCAAATCCCCAGGAGGGATGGCAGGGGTGTCACTGTCCCTAAAGCAGTGACCTGAGCTCCTGTGGGGTTCATCACCCCAAATCCCCGGGAGGGATGGCAGAGGTGTCACTGTCCCTAAAGCAGTGACCTGAGCTGCTGTGGGGTTCATCACCCCAAATGCCCGGGAGGGATGGCAGGGGTCTCACTGACCCTAAAGCGGTGACCTGAGCTGCCGTGGGGTTCATCACCCCAAATCCCCACGGAGGGATGGCAGGGGGTGCCACTGACCCTAAAGCAGTGAGAAAGCTGCTGTGGGGTTCATCACCCCAAATCCCCCCGCCCCTCCATGGGGGCTCCACCCCAAATCCCCGGGGTGTCACCGTCCCTCCATGGGATTCATCACCCCAAATCCCCAGGATGTGTCATATCTGGAGCTTCCAGGGATGCCCCACGCCAACATCTGGATGTTCCCACAGCTGGAGGTGGTCCCAGCTCCCAGGATCTCTGTGTCCCGGGAATCCTTTCCCTCCTCATCCCTTCCCCATCCTAGTGGGGTCAGCACCTCCAAACACCCTAAAAACCAACAAAAAGGGGGAACAGAAGCTGCCAGGCCTCCACCCAAACCTCAGTCAGCCCAAACACGTGCCCCTCTCCATTCCACACTTCCAGAGGAAAAAAAAAAATCCCAAAAATAAAAAAAAAAAAAACCAAAAAAAAAACCCAAAAAAAACCTACAAAAAACCCCAAAAGCAGAAAATACAGCGAAAACACCTCATGGAAAAACCTGATATGTTCCCTGCAGCCAAAGCCTGGGAAATTGCTTTTGGTGACACAAATGACAACAAGCTCCCCCTTCCCTGTGATGCATCCAGAGCCTCCATCTCCAGCTCCGGCTAATTGGAACTCAATTAAGTGAATAATTGTTACAAATGCGGGATCACCTTCCTTGAGAGCGTGGGAAGGGATCTGGAATCTCCTGGGTCACAGAGCTGGGGATCCCCTCGGCATCGATCCCAAAAATCAGCCTGGGGTGGCCAGGATATGGAAGTCTGGGATGGGATTCCTGGGAGGAGTAGTGCTGGCTCAGGAGGGGATTCTTTAGTGTCTGATACAGGATTGTGCTTGGTGGGCTCCTTATTTTAGGTTCCTGAGGTTTCTCCCTCTCCCAAAAGTCCAGCCTGGCTTCTCCAGCAGCAGGAGAAACAAAATCCAATGATTCTGGTGGGACACATTCTGGAAGTTTGTTTTTGGGGGGGAAAGCGGCACCGAGCAAAAGGGAACCACTCCAGGCCATGCTTCCCGCGGGAAATCAATAAGAGGGAATAAAAGAAAAAAAAACAGGAGGGAAAAAAAAAAAAAAAAAAAAAAAAAAAAAAAAAAAAAAAAAAAAAAAAAGGGAAAAAAAAAAAAAAAAAAAAAAAAAAAAAAAAAGCCAGGACCTAAAGGAATAAATAAATATGGCCTAAATGGGATGTGCCGTGCAGAGGCACAGGCTGCCATAAATTCCTGGAGCCAGCAAGGCTTTTACACGGCAGCTACTTTAGAGCAATTTCCACAAATCACGGCCAGGGACAGGCTGGGGGACAGGGAGGAGGAGGGTTTTACACTGGAGGAAGGAAAATGAAGAAATTAATTAAAAAGGGGATTAAAAAGAAGGACGGGGAAGTGGCTGATTGGGAATGTCCACGGGGATGGTCAAAATGAGATGCAGGGGGAGATAACACAGGAGAAACGGGGGGTGCTGGGCTGGGGGAGCCCCGTGCTGGCAGCAGCCAAGGTGGGCACAGATGGATCCCCCCCAAAAAAAAACCCTGGGGAGCCAGGAAGGGTAGGATTTCCGGGGAAGAAGGGGCAGGGACAGGGACAGCAACACCCCAGTGCCATTCCCAAAGCCGCGTGTCCTGCTGGGGTCACCCCATCCCCTCCCGCCAGGAGCAGGAACATCCCCCCAGCGCCCTCTGAACATGGAATGTGCCCCCCAGACCGCCCTCCCCAGCACCTCCAGGCCATGCCCAGCAGCACCTTCCAGGCTGATTAAATCCCAATTCATTAATTAATTTTCCTCTGGTGACCTAAGGCAGTGATGCTGTAGGATTTCACCTTCTCTGTTTTTCCATGTAATCCTGGAATTCTTCAGTGGATAACTCCCGACTCCACAGACAGTGCTGAGCTCCTGCTCTCCCATTTCTACACAAAACATTTCTTCTGCAGCCCCAAACTCAAGGACACCTCCCTGTGCCAGGCCCCAAGAGATGGAAACAACAGAGAATTGGGGGGAGCCAACTTGGAGTGAATGGCTGCGTTGGCTGAGCTGGAATTGGAGGATTCAGCCCCAAAATGGACAAAATTTATAAAACATGAAAAACCCTTGAGCCATTGCCTATTGTGGGTGGGCTTAGACTGCCCTGGATGGACCCCACACACCCTGCAATGAGCAGAACTGATTTTATTCTCAGAGTTTTTTCCAGCCTCTGTTTAAGAATCCGGATCAGGCATTAGCGGAGCTGAATCCAATTCCAGAGATGCCCGAGGAGCCGCAGGTAAATCCAGSCCTCAGCACCCGGGGCTGGGCTCCAGCAGCACCCCCAGACCCCAAAATCAGGGCTGGGAACGGGCACCAGCTCCAGCACCCACACTGGGATCCATCCCTGTCTTTGCTCCCRGAGTGGAGCTCACCCCACAGCCTCACCCGCTGCATTTGTGCACTGATTTATCTTCCAAGGGTAAAATGCAGCTTTTCCTTGAAGGGAAATAAATGGAAAATGAATCCCCTTCTCAAGTTTTGCCAGTCCTGGGGAAAAGTTCAGGGCAAACTCRGGTAAATCCTGCAGGGGACAGGAGGTGACAGCAGTGTGTGAGGTGGCAATGCCACCCCAGCAGCACCTGCTGGGTTTGGAGGGAACATCCAGGATGGCAAATATTGTGCAGGGGGTGGGAAAACGCTCGGCAGGAGGTGACAGTGGCTTCATCAGGACATTGGAATCGTAGTGTCGTCCCAAAACCAGACAGGGGTACGTGGGACAGGAGCAGCAACAGGTCAGGAACAGCTCAGGGAGAAGGGAGCAACATGAGGAGCAGCCTCTGCATCCCTGGTGGCACAGGTGACAGCCAGATGTCCCCAGTCCCCAGTCCAAAAGTGGCTGCAGGACCCTGCAGCTCCCGAATTCCCAGCTAAGGGAGCTCCAACCCCGTTTTCCTTGGGAAATGGGCAGCGGGATTTTCCTCCCTCCACCCCATTGAGCCATTTCCCCTTCTGCCACCGCACACGGACACAGCTCCAGGGGGATGCCCCGTCCCCCCAGGCAGCGCTGGGGTCCCCAACCCCATCCCAGCGAGTGCCACCCCCATCTCCCTGCCCGCCCGGGGGGCTGCTCGTTAGCAGAGCCGTGTATTTAATAAGAGGAGATGGTGATTGGATTAGCAGGAGTGACCTTTTCCAGATGGATGGGACGCTCCGGCGGTGGCAGGGACAGGCGCCACGCGGGAGGGGACACCCGGCAGCTCCTGACTCCCCCACACGCCCAACACGGGCTATTTTGGCCAGGCAACGCAGGAGCCAAAAAAAAAATCAGATTTTGCTGTCTGAGCATCCCTTCCCTCACCCACCATCCCTCCAGGATGATCCCACACCCCGCTGATTCCCTCCACRAGAGGGGATGGAACACTGGGGATCCTCTGCTGGGCTGTTTTTTTTTTCCTTTTTTCTCTCTTTTATAGGATGCAGAGGAGCTGGGAGAAGGAAAACAGAAGCTGGAATGATTTTTTAAAAAAAAAAAAATCATGCACTTAAAAAAAATTTTGCAAGGAAATAGCCAGGTTTCCAAGAATTCCTGAGCAATCCCCTGCCTCAATTTCCCCTGTTGTGCACACCCTAAAGGACAGGTCTGGATAAGGACCAAACCCTGTGGCCAATGGCCCCGAAATCATCATTCAGAGGATTTCCCCCATCCTTTTCCCTTCCCTCAAAAACACCAAGAGGGCCAAAGGGGTGGAAGAAAAAATTTCCCAGTGGAGTGCTCGAGTTCACAYATCCTAAAATCCCAGCGTTGTGCTGGCATTTGAGGAATTGGGGTGTGGGGAAGGTTCAGCGGGACCTGGGKTCACGCGAGGACACCCCAGAGCCAAAACCCACACAGAATATCCCTGCTCATCCCCTTTTTCTGTGGCACCACAGGGAAAACTTGGGCCSGGTCTAACCCAGCTGGGAGGCCGGATCCTGCCAGAAATCCTATTTCCCGTTCCCTACTCCCGGCTGGGGCTGTTCCAACCCCAAATAACGGGGTGGGGACTGCTAAAGCACATTCCCGGTGCTCATTCCCGGTGCTCGTTCCCGGCGTTAAACGAGCACAGCCCGGTGCGGGTTCCCGGTTCCCCATTCCCGGCAAGTTGGGACACATCTCCACCTGCTGGTCTGAAAACCCCGGAGCTGCGAGACGCTCGGCCCTGACGGGGATGGGGGTTTTGGGGTGTCCCCTCCCCGGGGTGGGGTGTCCTGGCTGGATGAAGGAGCTGTGGATCGCCATCCTCACCCCCGGTCCCGTTTGTGTGGGGTGCGGGGGGAGCCAGGAATGGGATCTGCAGGGAGAAGAGCGCGGCCCCATCCCTCCTGTGGGATCTGGTGTGGGACCCCAAACCTGCCCGGAATGCGRGGACAGAACGATCCCAGCGGCTCTGGAGCGCTGCAGAGCTTCCAGGCTCCTGTGGGAGCAGGGAAACTGAGGCACGCCGMAGGGATGGGGCTCAGCAGGGAGCTGAGAGAAGGTGCAGACCCCCGGTTCGACCCTACAACAGCCCCAACCATCCCATAAACCGGAGGGTGAATCCCGCTGTGCTCCATCCCGACAGTTCCCGACACCGAGCAGGCACCACCAGCATCCCCCATCTCCACGTATCCATCTGTCCATCTGTCCATCTGTCCCTCTGTCCGTCTGTCCATCTGTCCATTTGCCCACCCCGCCATCCCTTGGGGCCACCCTGGGGCCATCCCACCCCCGGGAGATGCCAAAACAACAACCCAACCCCTTTGTGGAGTCAGCAGCTCTGGGGCCTCGGCCAAGCAACTCGCGGGGAGCAGGCTGGCACAGAAGGCTGCTCTTCAACCAAAATCCCTCCCCAAAAAAAAAATGGGAAGAGGGAATAAAACCCTGGGAGAGCAGGAGAAAAGGAGAGCAGGGCGCTGCTTCACCGCGKGCTGACCCCGCCGCCAGCCCGAGCTGGAGGATCGGCTGCTCTCAGCCTCTTCCTCCGGCTCCCTTCCAGATTTTATTTGTCCACCAAAGGCYGGCGAGGGCAGCTGCGCATCCCCAAAGAGCCGAGAAACTCCCGGCAGAGCTTTCCCCCCTCCGTGGGCACCGGCACGGGCCACCCTCGGCCACCACCGCGGGGACCCCGCAGCCACCGCGCYCCCCGCCCCAAGGCGCAGACCCTGCCCTGGCCTAACCCCCAGGCCGGACCCAGCGGGTTTGTGGGGTCCCAGCAGCCACGGRGGGCTGAGGAAGGCCCGGGAGGGGATGGGGAGCAGGGGGCACATCCAGCCCCTCTCCGGGCGCCGTTCCCGCAGGCTCAGCCCTCGCCCGCGGATGTTTCCCGCAGCCGAGGCCGCCCCCGGCAGACCCAGACAGTTGGATYTCATCCAGGGAAATCGGGCAGGGCGAGATCCCGCTGCCCTCCGTGTTGCCAGAGCCCTGAGATCCTAAAGAGCTCTGCCAGCGCCCCGGGAAAGCGTCTCGGGGTACAGGGTGGCATCTGCCACCCCTCTAAAGGTGCCACGGAAAGTTGTGGCTCCCCAGCCTGGAGCAGCCCTGCTCCTCCGCTGGGCTCCGAGATTCCGGGGTGGAAAATCCCTTCCAATCCCCGCAGCGCTCCCAGTGTCCCTCTCCTCCTCATTCCCCCAAAACCCTGAGGGGCTGCAGATGCTGAGCCAGCCCTGCCCGAGCCCCTCGAGCTGTGGGCTGTCGGTGTGACACGGAGCCGGCCACCCTCCAGGGATGCCCTCCGGCTCCCGGACGGGTCATTTGAGCCGGGCAGTGTCCCCAGGACACCCCGAGCTGRGGCCGGAGCCGGGSGGCCCCCCCAGCCCGCGAACAGCCSCCGCTTTCTGCTCGGCCGAGCCCGGGGAAGCGGCTCCGGCCGGGGCACCCGTGGRGCTCGATTTTAAATGGAAAGCGGCCACAAAAATCGTTCGTGGAAGCCAGCCCCGGCTCCCTCGGGGCGCCTGACCCCTCGCTGGCCTCGCCGGCCGATAAAAGCCCCCAGCAGCAGGTGCTGGCGTGCCCAGGGCTGTCACCGGGCCAGGCCGGGATGTCACCGCAGCCGGATGTCACAGCAGCGATGGGGATGCGACTCGGGGTGAAGGGGAGCGGGCGGGGGGGCTCCGAACACCACGGGTGGGGGGATCGCTCCGAGAACGCCGCCGCCTCGGCAGAGCTTGCCCAGCAACTCGGCGGAGCYCGGCAAAGTGTCTGGGTGCGGGTCTGGGGGATCAGCGAGTGGATAATAGCGGATAAAACCCTGATCCCGCCGCTAAAGCAGCTCTGCATTAAGGAGACAAGGCCTGGGGGGGGGTCGGGGGGGGTCGGGGGACACCCCCTCGCCCCGTGTGTCCCCCCGCCACCCTGCTCGCAGCCCAGGCTCAGCCCAGCCCGCTGCCGGCGCTCGCAAGCACAAGCTGTCATTTTATTAAGCCGGGAATAAACTCTAATCTTCGCCCATTTGGCTTTGGGGGGGCACGGAGAGGGGATGGCTCCGAGAGGGGGGGTCCCAGGTGGGCGCAGAGGGGCTGCGGGTGCCCCTAAAGGGAGGCAGACGGTGCCAAAGCCCGGATTGCAGACAGATGTATAATATAAAGGTATATATTTATATTTTTTCCCCGTCTCCCCCGGTGGCAGCACTTACCGGGGAGCAGCAGGGAGCAGAGGCAGCAGAGCAGCGCGGCCGGTCCGGGCAGCATCTTCTCCGGAGAGGCCATTGCAAGGTGGGGGACAGCCAGAAAAACCGAGGAGTGGGGGGGAAGAAAAAAACCCGAGCCACCCTCGCGGCGAAAAAAAAAAATTAAAAATTAAAAATAAATAAAAAATTATAGTAATAATAATAATAAAATAAGCAATCCAAACCGAGCACCAAAAAAAAACCCGCAGAAATCCCTTAAATCCAACCACGTGCGAGCCGGGAGAAGCAGCAGCCAACGGTGGAATTTGGGGAGGGGGGGGAACCGGGTCAGGTTAGGGGGGGCTCGGCTTTGGCCCCCCCAGCTCAGCGAGCAGAGCACCCCATCTCCGGTCCCCCACCCCTCCCCACCCCGCACCCCAAAGCTGCCGCAACCCCCCCGCCAGTGCCTGCAGGGCGGCCGGGGGAGCGCCCAGCCGGCGGGGGCGGGTCCCCCTCCTCTTCCTCCTCCTCCTCTTCCTCCTCAGGAGCGGCGAGCGGGGGGAGCAGAGCACGTGGAACCCCCTCCCGGAGGCGAAAAAAGCCCCGATGTGGCGATGGAGGATGATGATGCTGCAGGGCGCGGGTCGCCAGCCGCCCCCTCCTCGTCCCCGCCGCGCGAGAAGAAAAATCAGAATTCCAAGCGCTGTTCTTCCAAAGG
>NW_026623425.1:1371630-1373080 GCF_030028575.1 Malurus melanocephalus
TGAGGGGGGCTCTGCCGCCGCCCCCCCGCCTGTGCCGGGCCGGGCTGGGCGCTCCGGTGCCCGCTCGCCCGGCCCGAGCCGCATCGGGCTCCGCTGGGTGCCAGCGAGGGGAGGGCGGCAGGGGGAGGCGCCTTCTTCATCCTCCTCCTCCTCCATCTCCTCCTCCTCCTCCTCCTCCGCCTCGCAGCCCCCACCTCCCGCTTTCCGAGCCCCCCCAGCGAATTCCGAGCCGTTCCCCGTCCCAAACACCCCCGGGTGGGGCGGGGGGTGCCCTCAAAAATGGGGGGTTAAGACCCCTCCAGAGCCAGGGTAAGCGCGGAGAGGAGCAGCTGTGTTCAGTCACTTGTAGCCACCCTGGGGGTCCGTGTGCCACCCCTGCTGTGAGCAGAGTGTCCCCTCTGTGCCACCTCTGTGCCACTCGGGGGATCAGCCCGGTCACCCCAAGCTGTGGGTGTTTGGGGTGGGGGGTCCATCACCCCCTCCCTCCCCGGTCCCTCACAYCTCAGCTCATCCAGGGATCGTCTCCTCCATGGCCTGGAGAGGCTTCCAGGGATTCTCCATGGAGCCATGGGCCACTCGGGTTTTTGGGGACCCCCCCGGGGGGGGTTCCATCACCCCCTCCCTCTCTGGTCCCTCACATCTCAGCTCATCCAGGGATCGTCTCCTCCATGGCCTGGAGACACTTCCAGGGGTTCCCCATGGAGCCATGAGCCAGTTGGGTTTTTGGGGACACCCCCTGGGGTGGGGGATCCATCACCCCCTCCCTTTCTGGTCCCTCACACCTCAGGACACCCGGGGATCGTCTCCTCCATGGCCTGGCTGGGGAGGAATTCCCTTATTCCCTTATTCCCTTATTCCCTTATTCCAGTCAGGTTTTTGGGGATCCACGCTCCCCTCAGCTGCTCAGCGGGAATGTGCGAGAATTTGGGGACCGAGCCCCCATTCCCAGCTGGGTTTTCCAGCCCCCGGTGCCTTCCCTGTCCCTGCCCCTCTGCCCTGCGTTCATTCCCCCGTTCCCTCCACCAGGAAATCTCGGCCGGCGCCTTCCACCGTCCCCGCAGCCTCATTGACAGTGGAAGTGCGTGAGACATCTCCATTAACGCCAAAATAATTCACGGCAATTAACGGCCTTGACCTTGAGCGGCGACAGGAGCTGGAGATGCCCCCGGGAAGAGAATCCGAGAGGGGGATGGAACCCCCCAAGAACCCCCAGCACCTTTGGGTGCCACTGGGAGGGCTTGGAGATGACACCGAGGGACCGTGAGGAAGAGGAGGGAGGTGGGATCAGCCCCAAACCCGGAATCCTGCGGTTCTGAGCAGCCCCAGCGCCTCCCGAGCAGGCACTCGCTGCTTGTTTCCATAAAAACCCCATAATTTATAAACCAATCTCCCGATTGCTTTGGGAAGGGAAGGGCTGACTGCGGGGCCGGGTCCTCAGGGATGGAAAAAC
>NW_026623425.1:1374382-1375704 GCF_030028575.1 Malurus melanocephalus
CCAAACCCTATAGGTTGGAGGCATTTCAGAGAAGGATTTTGAGGTGAAAATCCCAAATCCCATGGGATGGAGGCCCTTCAGAGCAGGATTTTGGGAAAAGCTCAAACACTACAAGTTGAAGGGCACTTGAAAGAGGGATTTTGGGGTCCAAACCCCAAATCCTACAGGTTGGAGGCCCTTTAGAGCAGGATTTTGGGGTGCAAACCCCAAGGACTGGAGGCCCTTCAGAGCAGGATTTTGGGACAAGCCCCACGGGCTGGGGACACTTCAGAACAGGATTTTGGGATGCAAATCCCAAATTCTACAGGTTGGAGGGACTTCAAAGCAGGATTTTAGGGAACAAACCCCAAATCCCATGGACTGGGACCACTTCAGAGCAGGATTTTGGGGTCCAAACACCAAACCCTGCAAGTTGGAGGGCAGTTCGGAGAGGGATTTTATGATGCAAACCCCAAACCCTACAGGCTGGAGCCACTTCAGAGCAGGATTTTGGGATGCAAACCCCAAATCCACCAAACCCTACAGGCTGGAGGCAGTTCAGAGCAGGATTTTGGGATGCAAACCCCAAATCCACCAAACCCTACAAGCTGGAGGCAATTCAGAGCAGGATTTTGGGATGAAAACCCCAAACTCTACTAGTCGAAGACCCTTCAGAGAAGTTTTATAGGACAAACCCCAAACCCCACGGGCTGGACGCACTTCAGAACACGATTTTGGGATGCAAACCCCAAACCCTACAGGCTGGGGACAAACCCCAAATCCCATGGGATGAAGGCATTCAGAGCAGGATTTTGGGGTCCAAACCGCAAACCCTACAGTTTGGAGGAACTTCAGAGCAGGATTTTGGGATGCAAACCCCAAACCCTACAAGTTGGAGGGCACTTCAGAGCAGGATTTTGGGGTGCAAACTCCAAACCCCATAGGATGGAGGCACATCAGGGCAGGATTTTGAGGGACAAACCCAAAATCCCATGGGATGGAGGGCATTTCAGAGCAGGATTTTGGGGTCCAAACCCCAAACCCCACTTCCCACGTGGATAAATCCCGCTTGGCGGGATCCAACCCCACAAATCCCCGCTCAGCCCGGCCCGTCCCCATAATCCCCGGCCGGTTTTTCACCCGCCGCTAATCCCGGGCACCACTAATCAGGGGATAACAGGGCGCTAATCACCCGAGCCGGCCCTAATCCCTGTGGGATCCGCTCGGGAGGTGTCGCGGCCACCCGGGGACCCCGGGGTGGCTCCTGGGTGCCAACCCCTCAAAAACCCACCCCAAACCTCATTTTTAGGGCGGTTTTACAAAAAAAAAACAAACAAAAAAAA
>NW_026623425.1:1377268-1378802 GCF_030028575.1 Malurus melanocephalus
CATTTTATCCTCATTTTGGAGGGGTTGAGGGCATTTTCAGCAGGGTGAGGACCAGAACATAATTTTATTTTAATTTTTGAGGAACTGAGGGAATCTGGATCACAACAGAGACCAGCCCATCATTTTATCCTCATTTTGGAGGGGTTGAGAGGATTTTCAGCAGGGTGAGGATCAGAACATGATTTTACCCTCATTTTGGAGGAATTGAGGGAATCTAGATCATGGTGAGGACCAGCCCATGATTTATCCTAACTTCTGAGGAACTGAGGGAATTTGGATCACCGTGAGGACTAGCCTATCATTTTATCCTAATTTTGGAGAATTTTCAGCATGGTGAGGATCAGCCCATGATTTTATCCTCATTTTTGAGGAACTGAGGGGATTCGGATCATGGTGAGGACCAGAACATCATTTCATGCTAATTTTTGAGGGAATTTTCAGCATGGTGAGGACCAGCCCATGATTTAATTTTAATTTTTGAGGAACTGAGGGGAACTGGATCACCGTGAGGACCAGAACAGCATTTTATCCTCATTTTGGAGGGGTTGAGGGCATTTTCAGTAGGGTGAGGACCAGAAAATGATTTTATCTTCATTTTGTATGGGTTTAGGGGGGATTTTCAGCACAGTGAGGAACAGCCCATGATTTTGTCCTTATTTCAGAAGAATTGAGGGGCTTTGGATCATGATGAGGACCAGCCCATCATTTCATCTTAATTTTTGAGGAATGGAGGGAATCTGGATCACAGTAAGGATCAGCTCATGATTTTACCCTCATTTTGGACTGGTTTAGGGGGAATTTGGATCACAGTGAGGACCAGTCCATGATTTTATCCTCCTTTTGGAAGAACTGAGGGGATTTGGATCATGATGAGGACCCTCCCATGGTTTTATCCTCATTTTATCCCAATTTTTGAGTATCTGAGGGGATTTTCAGCATGGTGAGGACCAGCCCATCATTTCATGCTAATATTTGAGGAACTGAGGGCATTTGGATCACCCTGAGGACCAGAACATCATTTTATCCCAATTTTTGAGGAACTGAGGGGTTTTGGCTCACGGTGAGGACCAGCCCATCACATTTTACCCTTATTTTTGAAGAACTGAGGGATTTGCAGCACTGAAATCAAGCCTTGAAGCGGGCCAGGCACCAACAGCTGTTGGGAAGCCAAAAAGCAACACCTTAAACCTTTATTTAAGGTTCTGCCTTAAACAAATCCCATTGTGCATCCTGATTCTGGGTTTTTAGTGAGGGCTGGATCCCAAATACCATAAAAACCCATAAAAATTGAAGATTTCCTACTTTTTCAGCCCTGTTCCGCACTCTTGTGCAGGTGGGAGCTCTCACGGGGTCAGGAGGGCTTTTCCAGGCAGATTTTCCAGAGGTTTTTAGGATCAGGGGCCTGGGGGCTGTGCGGCCCTACAGGTGAGGGGTCACCAAAGAGCTCCCGGACAAATCCCATCCGGTGGGGGCTCCAAGCCACGTTCTCCAGCTGGGATGGCTGCGGGTTTGGGCAGATTCCAGGGGATTCTGG
>NW_026623425.1:1379221-1380884 GCF_030028575.1 Malurus melanocephalus
CTCCCCCTCTCCCCTCCCCCACCCTCTCCTCCTCAGTCCACTCTGTCCCCATGGCCACCATCACCATTCCAGCAAGAATCCCCCAATTCCAGAGTTTCCAGACTCCTTTCCCCTCTTTTCCATCCCTCCCTTTCCCCTTCCCTGATAGTTTTTCCATCTAGGACAGAGCCCTCTGAGACCCCACAGCCTGACTGGTTTTTGGGGTGTCATGGGACCGGTTCACTCCTGGTCGTGGGGTGGTGGCAGCTCTGGTGGATTTTCAGCACCATGAGGACCAGCACATGATTTTATCCTCATTTTGGAAAAAAATTAGGGGGGATTTGGATCACATTGAGGACCAGCCCATGATTTTATCCTCTTTTTGGAGGGACTGAGGGATTCTGGATCATGTTGAGGACCAGCCCATGATTTCATACTAATTTTGGTTAAATTTAGGGAAGATTTGGATCACAGTAAGGACCGGCCCATGATTTCATCCTCATTTTGGATAAATTTTGGGGGGATTTGGATCACGGTGAGGACCAGCCAATGATTTCATCCTCATTTTGGAGGGACTGAGGGGATCTGGATCACACCGATCCGCTACAGGACACCCTCAGCAGAGCAGCCACAACCACACCCCAAACCTCACTCGGACCCCTCCAGCACCCCAAACCCCAACAGGGGCGTGTTCCCCATTCTCCCCTGCGGCTCCTCCAGCGGGATTTCAACTCTGACCCCTCCCCTGAGGATCTCCACAATCAGCAGCTCCAGGGTGGGACTGAGCGCACCCCAAACTCCCCGCAGAGCTCCGGGGCTGTGCCCACCCTACAGCCAGACCCTGCTCTGCCCGGCGGAACCGGAGCCCGGCTTCCATCGCGGAGCTCCGATCCCCCTGGGGCGGGATGAGCGAGGATGGAGCAGCTGCTCCCTCAGCCTAATGGGCACCCCGAGAACGGCCGGGGGCTCTTGGGATCACAGGAAACCCTTCCCGTCCTCCATTAGGGCTCCCGGCTGGATTTAGGGCCGCTGCCGTCCCTTCCAGAAGGGCTTTTAGGGCCATGAATTTTTCAGGAATGAAATTAGCAGAGAGCAGCTCGCCAGCTGGTTGTGGAAAAGGGGCAGATGGACGGATGGACAGACGGATGGATGGATGGAAAATTAAAAAATTTCATTTGCTTCACACCGAGTAGGAAAAAAATTAAATTAAAAAAAAAAAATAGATGGAGGGGGCAGATCCCGAGTTGGGATTTGAGGTGGAAAAGGCAGAATTAGGAGCAGGGGATGGGTTTGGCTCTTTGTTAAATGAAAATAAAAAAGTAAAGTTGAATAAATAAATGAAATGAAATGAAATAAAATAGTTAAATGTTAAAATAAAAATGGTACTATAAAAATGGTTGAAAATATAAAATAAAGTTAAACAAATAAATAAATAAAATAAAATAAAATAAAATAAAATAAAATAAAATAAAATAAAATAAAATAAAATATTTAAATGTTAAAAGAAAAATGTTAATATAAAAATGTTTTAAAAAATAAAATAAAGTTACATAAAGTAAAATAAAACAAAATAAATAAAACAAAATAAAATAGTTAAATGTTAAAATAAAAACGTTAAAATAAAAACAGTCCAAAAATTAAATAAAATAAATAAAATAAAGTAAAATAAAGTAAAATAGTTAAA
>NW_026623425.1:1382275-1383470 GCF_030028575.1 Malurus melanocephalus
AGAGGGAGGATTCTCCAGTGGGACAATGGCTGGGCTATATCGGGAAAGAATCGGGATTTTCTGGCCAAATCGGGTTTTTTTAGGGTTGTTTTGGGTTTTTAGCCACAATTTCTCCCCGAGCTCCGCGGTTTTCCAATCAAACTCCACCGCCCTCGGTGGTGTCCGGCCAAAGACAATCCAGGCTTTGGCCACAGATGGCCACAGCCCCATAAAAACCCCAAAGCCTTCGCTGAGTGTCTGATTCATCCTCCCCATCGACCGCTAATGGGGTTGGGGGCGGGGAAGGATTTCCYGAGCTCTCCGACCCTTTTTGAGCCTCCGGGAGCGGGGAGGGTTCCCATATCTGCAATTTCCCGCTTTGGGATTAGGATTTGTAAAACCAAATAGCTTTTGAGGGCTTTGAAAGGGGCTGGGAAAAGGATTGGGGTCCTGTCAGCGACATTCTGCCCCATTTTACAGGTTAAAAGGGTTTGGGGTTTTGGGGCATTTCGAGAAGGGTCTTTCCCCACAATCCCAACCCATCACAATCCCCCATCCCTTGGGGCTTCCTCCTCTCCCATTTTCCAGGTTTTTCCTCTCATTTTTTCCTCTCAGTCCCATTCCCAGCTCGGCCTGAAGGGGAATTTGGGGGAGCGGGCCTGATTTAGGATTTTGGGAGAGCTACTGGGGTCGGTGCCAAAGTGCCCTGAGCAATGTGGACCCTCCAGGTTATCCCCCCAAACCCCACTAATAGAGACCAACCCCCCTGGAATGGACCAAAATCCTACAAATTTGAATCCAAACCTCCTGGAATGGACCAAAATCCCACAAATTCAAGCCCTAATTCCCTGGAACAGACCAAAATCCCACAAATTTGAAACCAAACTCCCTGGAATGGACCAAAATCCCACAAATTTGAAGCCAAACCCTCTGGAATGGACCAAAATCCCACAAATTCAAACCCAAATTCCCTGGAACAGACCAAAATCCTACAAATTTGAAACCAGACCCCCTGGAATGGACCAAAATCCCACAAATTCAAACCCAAACATCCTGGAATAGATCAAAATCCCACAAATTAAAGCCAAACACACCGGAGTAGACCAAAATCCCATAAATTCAAAGCCAAACACACTGGAATAGATCAAAATCCCACAAATTTGAAGGAAAACACGCCAGTAAACATGGAAATCCCACAATTTCAGAGCCAAACACC
>NW_026623425.1:1384410-1387078 GCF_030028575.1 Malurus melanocephalus
TTTTACATTTTTATTACATTTTAACCTTTTTTTACTTTTTTAAAACTTTTCTAAACTTTTTTCTTTTATTTTTTCCCCATTTTTAAAGTTTTTTTTTACTTTTTTGCATCATATTACTTTTTTTTACCTTTTAAAAAAAATTTAACCTTTTTTTACATTTTATAGTTTCTTTTTTTACATTTTTTACTTTTTTTTACATTCTTTACTCATTTTTTCTCATTTTTTACTCTTTTTTTTACATTTTTTCCCCATTTTTTTGGCGCAGCTCGAGCGCCCAGCCTCTCTTTTCTGCATTAATGCCTTTTTTACACCCCGGTACAATCCCAACACCACAAGAARGTTTTTCCGAGCGCTCGTTCTGGCAAATTCCTCGCTGCGGTTACTGGAGCAGAAAGAACCCGGAGCGATTTCACACCCCAGCGACCCCGAGGAATCCCCATCCCCGAGGTTTGTGGGGTTAAAGGGTTTTGGGGTTGGTTTGATTCTCTGGGGAACCCCGATTTGATGTGGGGTCACCCCGGTTTGGTCTCGGTGCTTCACGCAGGGTTTGGTTCTGCCCTGGGTGATATGGAGGAAAAAATAATTAGTTTATGTCAAAATCAAAAAAATTGAAATCTGAATCTTAATCTAGATCTAAATCTAAATCTAAATCTAAGTCTAAATCTAAATCAAAATCAAAGACTAAATCAAAATCCAAATCTAAGTCTAAATATAAAATCTAAATCTAAAATCTAAATCTAAATCAACATCAAAATCTAAATCAAAAACAAAATCCAAATCTAAATAAAAAGTAAAAAAGGTAAAAAATGTTTGAAAATGTAAAAAAAAAGTTTTAAAAATCTAAATCTAAATCAAAATTCAATCTGAATCTAAATCTGAATCTAAAATCTAAATCTAAATTTAAATCACTGTCTAAAATCTAAATCTAAATGTAAATCTAAATCAATATCTAAGTCTACATCAAAATCTAAATAAAAAACAAAATCTAAAGCTAAATAAAAATTTTTAAAAGATTAAAAAATGTTTAAAAATGTAAAAATAAGTTTAANTCTAAAATCTAAATCTAAATGTAAATCTAAATCAATATCTAAGTCTACATCAAAATCTAAATAAAAAACAAAATCTAAAGCTAAATAAAAATTTTTAAAAGATTAAAAAATGTTTAAAAATGTAAAAATAAGTTTAATAATTTTGAAATTGAAATCTAAATCCAAATACAAATCGAAACCTAAATCTAAATCTAAGTCAACATCAAAATCTAAATCTAAATCAAAATTCWTTTGGGAAGGGTCTGGTCCCCCCCAGGACCCATCCCGCTCTGGATCCACCCAAATCCATATTTATCCCTTTTTGGGTTTGCAATCCCTGTACCGCCCCACTGCCCATGATCCGTTCTCTTTGGGAAAGGTTTGGGAAAGGTTAGGATTAGGATCTGGGAAGGGTTTTTGGAGGAGTTTGGGAAGGGGTTGGAAAAGGGTTGGGAAGGGTTTGGGAATGATTTGGGATGGGGTTTGGGAAGGGTTTGGGATGGATTTGGCAAGGGTTTGGGAAGGGTTTGGGAAGGGGTTGGGAAAGATTTGGGAAGGGGTTGGGAAGGGGTTTGGGAGGGTTTGGGAAGAGGTTTGGGATGGCTTTGGGATGGGGTTTGGGAAAGGCTTGGAAAAGATTTGGGATGGGGTTTTGGAAGGGTTTGGAAAAGATTTGGGATGGAGTTTGGGAAAGGTTTGGGATGGGTTTGGGATGGGGTTTGGGAAAGGCTTGGAAAAGATTTGGGACGGGGTTTGGGAAGGGTTTGGGATGGGTTTGGGATGGGGTTTGGGATGGGGCTGGGAAGGAGTTTGGGATGGGGTTTGGGAAGGGGTTTGGGAGGTGCTTTAGGGGCATTTTGAGGCAGCTGCAAACGCGTTGTGATGTCCCCATCCCTCATCCCCCAGACCCTGCCCGCTCCCGGCCCCAGCACAGGGAAAACCCATCCCAGCTCGGCTTTCACCGCCATCCCCAGCCCCGTCCAGCTCCGGGCAAGGGAAATTTCCTAAAAACTGAGAGGGAAATCCCCAAAAACGATTAGGGAAATCCCAAAAAAACAGAGACGGAAATCCCAAAAAAACGGTGAGGGAAATCCCAAAAAAACGGTGACGGAAATTTTCTAAAAACGGAGAGGGAAATCCGCTAAAAACGGAGACAGAAATCCCAAAAAAAAAGGTGAGGGAAATCCCCTAAAAACATGGGAGAGGGGCGCCCTAAACCCTCGGGATAACAGAGAAGAGAAATACCCCCATCCTCCACCCCAGGACGAGCTTCCAGCAAAAGGGGCCACCCCCACTGTGCTGTTCCCTAAAAGGATCAGTCATTGGGATTAACGGTGGTTGGACACTCGGCCCCATATGGCTGAAACATTAGCGGGAAGATCAGCAGGGGAGGGATGGGATGGGATGGGGGTGGCCCGGGGGACATTTGGGGACAGGCAGGGACCGCCCTGCCCCACTGGCCCAGGGGGATCACGGGCAGCGGGGCGGGATGGGGATTGCAAACCCAAAAAGGGATAAATATGGATTTGGGTGGAGCCAGAGCGGGATGGATCCTGGGTGGGCCCAAATGGATCCAGGATGGACCCAAATGGATCCAGGATGAACCCAAATGGATCCAGGATGGACCCAAATGGATCCAG
>NW_026623425.1:1388876-1390170 GCF_030028575.1 Malurus melanocephalus
CCTGAATCTCCAAAAAGACTTCCAGTAGAGATCGCTGGCATGGCTGTTCCTGGATCATGCAAGAGTTCTCTCTCCCCTGGCCCAGAGCAGGGCTTGGAAAACAAAACCTTTCCTTTTGGGGGATTTTTTCCTTTTGGGGGGATTTTCCCTTCCTTTTGGGTCCCTGCACCCCGATCTTGGCTCCAGGAGCCCCCAGTGCCCGGAGAGCGGGGCCGGAGCAAACACGGATCCCTCTGCTCTCAATCTCCCTCTGTCTGCCAATTAAATATTGATGGTGGTTAAATATTCATAGAACATTTGGCTCGGCGTTTTTAGCTGTCTTCAGGCGCTCCTGGGCTCTTTGATGTGTTATTTTCCTGGTCACCGAAGGTCCCAGAAGCCTCCAGACTTGTCAACACTCTTTTGAGGGTTTTTTTTTTTAAATTTCTCCCCCTTTGCCACGTGTTGCTGGGAGAGGGTTTGGGCTCTTTCATCTTTTTTTCCCTCTGTGTCAACTTTTCCTATTTTTTTGTTTTGTTTTTCCCTATTTTTTTCTTTTTTTTTTGTTTTCCCAATTCTTTTTTTGGTTTTTCCCAATTTTTTTTGTTTGTTTGTTCGTAGCGTAGAGGAGCTGCTTCCCATCCCCGAGGAAAGAGACAATGAATAGCCCATCCACGGCAGTGCCACGGGTTGTGGGGGTGACACCGAACCCCCTCATTTTTCATTTTCCAGCCCGCTGGATTTCTCCCCAGATGATTCCCGAGGTGCTGGAGGGCTCTGGGAGCTTTGTGGTGCCGAGTTTGAGCAGGACCTGCCGCTCTCGGAGAAGCCCCGCGGGTGCGGGGGGCACGGCCGGAGCCCGGGGTGCTGCACCCCGCTTTGGGGACCCCAAAGAGCGGCGCGGTCGGGCCGGGCAGGAGCTGGAAGAGCAGCGAGCGCCGTTCCTGGGGCAGCACTGACATCTTGTGCCGAACGCGGGGAAAACAGCACCGAGCGTTGGGGTGGGAAACGYTCCCGCGCTGCTGCGCCCCAAAATCTGAGCGGGCACCGCACCCTGCTCSGGGTTTGGTTACTGGTATGAACCCCGAGAGAGCGCTGGGGTCCCCAGAATGGGAAAAAAAATGGCAGTGGGACACAGCCCTCATCATAACCCTGCACAGACAGCGCTCACCCCTGTCATCATCTCCATCACTATCCCATCATCATCTCCATCATCATCCTCATCATCATCCCCATCTTTATCACCATCCCATCTTCATCCCCATCTTCATCACCATCATCATCCCTGTCATCATCCTCATCATCATCCCCATCA
>NW_026623425.1:1391283-1393375 GCF_030028575.1 Malurus melanocephalus
GGTCTCCCACCCTTCTCCTCCCACCCGGAATTTTCCCTTCAGCAAACTCACGGGGACAGCAGGAGGAAGCTCCTCCCCACATCCAGCCCAGGAAATATTCATAAAATGATTTCAGGGGAATTTCCAAAATYGGGAAAAGAGAGTGGGAGTGGGCACCGCCCATCCCACCTGCCTGGAGCGATGCCAGCGAAGGATTCTCAAGGAAAACACCCCGGGGTGGGCCTGGAGGAAATGAATTCATCTCCTCTGGGGTGTCTTTTCCTCCCTGGTCAGGAGGTGTCAGAAAACAGGCGTGGAAAAGGTCAGCGAGGCCACAAAGGCAGATCGGAGCTGCTGATAGCTGGAAAAACACCCTGGGGACACAAGGGAGGCTCGGGGGAGGGGGAATTCGGGTGGGGTGAAACAAAATCCCCCAAATCCTGGTCCCTGTAACTCCCTGCATCCCACGGGCACTGCCCAGCTTTGGGTCTGGAGYTTGGAGAAAATCCAGAGAGCCCACAAAGCCCCTGGTGTGGATTATTTTTATTAATTTTGCTCCCAGCTCCTGGGTGAAGAGGATTTTATGAGCATTTTCCTTAATTTGGGAGGGGGGGATTTGTCCTTTTTTTTCTTGTTTTGTGCCTTTCTGATTTCACTGGGAAAACAGTGGGAAGCGCAAGGTTCAGGATCGGGGTGCAGATTAGGATTTGGGGTGCAAATCAGRAAATGGAGTGAAAGGAATGAAAATCAGGAATGGGGGTGAAGATCAGGAATTTGGGTGCAGATCAGGAAATCAGGGGGCAGATCACAAACTGGGGTGCAGATCAGGAATTGGAGTGAAAAGCAGGAATTGGGGTGTAGAACAGGAATTGGGGTGCAGATCAGGAATGGGGGTGCAGATCAGGAATGGGGATGCAGATCAGGAATTGGGGTGCAGATCAAGAATTGGAGTGAAAATTAGGAATGGGGTGCAGATCAGGAATCAGGGTGAAAACCAGGAAATCAGGATGCAGATCAGGAATCAGGGTGCAGATCAGGAATGAGCGCACAGATCAGGAATGGGGGTGCAGAACAGGAATTGGGGTTTAGATCAGGAATGGGGTGCATTTAGCTCAGGAATAGGGATGCAGATCAGGAATTGGAGTGAAAATCAAGAATGAGGGTGCAGATCAGGAAATCAGGGTGCAGATCAGGAATTGGAGTGAAAATCAGGAATTGGGGCGCAGAACAGGAATTGGGGTGTAGCTGAGGAATCAGGTTGCAGATCAGGAAATGGGGTGCAGATCAGGAAATCAGGGCGCAGATCAGGAGTCAAAGAGGCGGATTTGGGATTATTTGAGCTCCGAACTCGGGCTTTTCAAAGGCCGGAGAGCTCGCCCAGCCCCTACCGCGACTCCGCGCCGAGGAGCTCGGTGTGAAAGCCGCATTCGAGCCGGGGCCGTCCCMGTGCGGAGGCAGCAGCGGTGCCGGGGCCAAAGGACACGGGAAATGAGTCAGYGAGAGCTCAGATGTGGCGAGGGAGGGGAGAGTTCAGCTCGGGACAGCTGAAAGAGGATGAAAAACCCGGGGATGGCGGCAGAACCGCAAAATCCCGTCACTATACCCAGCGAGAGTGGCAGAACCTCAAAATCCTGTCCCTACACCCAGGGACAGTGGCACAACAGCAGAATTCCATCCCTCGGGAGATGGAGACAGGGATTGTCATCCCAAATTGGAGCTTTCACCACTGGGATCAGTTCCCTGAGCCCCCACCACTGCTTTGGGCTCAAAACCCAAAACCTTTATCTTTAGGGCTGCTTGGGCTCAAAACCCTTCTCTTGGGGCTGCTTTGGATTCAAAACCCTTCTCTTTGGGGCTGCTTTGGATTTAAAACCCTTCTCTTTGGGGCTACTTTGAGCTCAGATGTTGGGAACAGCTCCAAAATCAAGAGAGGAGCCCCAAAAGCCCCGAAATCTTCACCAAAGGCACACAATGCCATGTTTTTCACTGTTTTCCCACAGGAGCATCGCCCCCAGTGCTCCCTGGGCGTTCAACACAATCAGCGTGTCTGAAATTGGGTTTAGCCGTGATTTTCCTGGTGAAATTCCCCCTGGAGAAGGATTTCAGCACTCAT
>NW_026623425.1:1395672-1397053 GCF_030028575.1 Malurus melanocephalus
CAGGGCCATGTCCTGGTTGCCAATAGCCATATCCCGGTTGCCCAGGGCCATGTCCCGGTTGCCCAGGGCCATGTCCCGGTTGCCCAGGGCCATATCCTGGTTGCCCAGGGCCATATCCTGGTTGCCCAGGGCCATGTCCTGGTTGCCCAGGGCCATATCCTGGTTGCCCAGGGCCGTGTCCCGGTTGCCCATGGCACTCTCAGCATTCCCATCCCCGCAGAGGACGCAGCCCCAGCGCAGCCCCTCCCGCCTCTTCCCACCATTCCTGGGCAGCTGCCGGCAGCTGGGAATCGTCCTGGGATTTGCAGGGTTTGGACTGGGGACAGGGGGGGGTTTGTTCGACAGCTGCAGCCGGGCAGGATCCACCGGGAGCCCCTCRCCGGCTCCGCCTTTCCCAGCCCGGCCAAGAGCATGAGCTGCGGATTTAGGAGCGGAGCCACCTGCCTGTCCCCACGGGCCCCAAAAACCCCCAAAACTGGCACAGAGGGGTTCACGGGCCTGATTCAACCAAGCAGAAGCTGTTTCTCTCTGTTTTGGGGGTTTTCTCTATGGCTGAAATGGGTTTTTGGGCTGTTGGTCCCCAGGGACCATGGGATGCCCTGCAGGATGTAGGGCCTGCCCTTCATCCCACCCAAAGGGGATCCCCAAAATTCTCACCCACGCTGGTGCTGGCCCCAGCCTGCCCAGGGAACGAGGGTGCAGAGCCAAGCTTTGGGAACAGCCTGTCCAGCAGCCCTGACACTGGAGGCTGCAGCTCAGGAAAAATCCCAAAGCCGCCGGTGCCAGAAGAGCAGCCTGGGAACACATTTTTTCTTTCCCAGGGCTGGGAAGGGAAGGGGGTGAGGGGTAAGGGGATGAGTATCACTTACCCTGAGTGCTTTGGGACGTGGCAGGGGACCAGGCCCTCCCCCTGCTCCCCCATAAAAGCAGCCGGGGCAGCCTGGCCCYGCACAGGAGGCTCAGCCACAGCCCCAGCCCAGCATGGTGACAGCAGCCAGGGTGGCCTGTGCCCTCCTCATCCTCTGCACGCTGTGCTGGCACAGTCTGGCTCAAAGTGAGCACAGCCCCGACCCCACAGGATTGGGGACAGGGACAGAACCCGGAGCTGTGGGTCGGGGACAGTCCCAGAGCTGTGGGGTCGGGTTTGTTCCATTTGGGGTACAGGGGATGCCCCAAACAGCTGGAATTGCCATACAGGAGGGTTGAGATGGGAATGGGGGTGTCCAGGCTGAGCCCCTGCTGCTGTCCCCCAGGAGCTCCAGCYATGCCGGACAAGTGCTGCTTCACCTTCCAGAGCAGGAGGATCAGGAGGGCCAACGTGGTGGCCTGTTACCCCACCAGCCCCGAGTGCCCGCACCAGGCTGTGATGTGAGTACCCCAA
>NW_026623425.1:1397753-1400061 GCF_030028575.1 Malurus melanocephalus
GCGTGTCTGTGCCCCAGTTTCAGGGTGAGGAGCGGCAAGGAGATCTGCACCCAGGCCAGCAGGCCGTGGGTCAAGAGGTACCAGCAGAGCCTCCAGGTCAGCTCCTTCTCCATCCCCAGCTAGAGGTGTCCAGGGGGACATCGAGGCGGTGACATCCTCGCCGTCACCACGAGCTCCGGCGCATCCCTGCCGGCAAAGCGGCTTTGCGGAGCCCTGCCCCGCAGCTGGGCGGAGATCCCGGAGCCCCTGGCAGCCCTCGGGGTGTGGGGGTGACGGGGGAGCGGCTCCAGGGCTGTTTTTTGTACCGGAATTAAAAGTGATGTGCCCCACGCGAAAATGTGTCCGTGCGATGTCTCGGATCCCGCTGCTGCCGCCTTTCCTGCGCGGGTTTTGGGATCGGGAGGAGCCAGGGACAGCTGGAGCCTCAGCCAGGGCTCTGGGAGGGGACCCAGGGATGTTTGGTGACAAACTGTGTCCAGGAGGGCTTTGGAAACAGCCTCGTTTCTCCATTAATTTAGGGAAATTAATTCTCCAAATCCCGCTCCTTCCTCCCCACGAAGGACGGGGCTTCCCGCGTTCTTCACCCCCCACCCTAAATAACGACCCCAATTCCATCAGAGGGGATCTCGGGGATGCCTGAGATGCCACCAGGGAAGGTGACAGTGACAGCTCTCAGGACGGGGTGGGACCGCCACCGAGCCACCAGGGAAGGTGACAGCGACAGAGCCGAGCCTGGAGTGATGCAGCCAGAGAGGCAGGGGATGATTTTTGGACCAAAAAAAAAAACTCTCACGGGGCCCTGGCAGGCGACATCATCAYCCTGTGTGGTTTGTGGTGGCCACAGGCAGAGCCGAAATAAGCTCAGAGCCGCGGCCGCCCCACAGTTTCCAGCGGAGGGGCTGCCAGGAGGAATTCCCCATCACCTCTCGCCCCTCACCGGCAGATCCGAGCGGTTCTTTCCGCCCCGGGGCTGTCATGGAACGCCTGGCACKGGTTATATATGGCCGGGGTGAGGGATGGAGGGCAGCCGGCTCTGGGTGGGCTCCGGGGACAGGTGCTGGTGGATCCCAGGGCTGGACATGAAGATCTCCCCACTCCTGCTCGTCCTGCTGCTGGCAGCCGCCTGCGCTGCAACGTCYTGTGAGTAGAGCACGGAGATTTCCCCTCTGCTGGGATTTGGGGTTGGGGAGGGCAGGAGGGCTCAGATCCTTATGGGGTTGGGGGGCATCACCAGCTGCCTGAGAGTGGGGCTGGGCTGGATTTGTTCAGAATGAGTAAAAATGGGGTTGGCTTCAGCAGGCAGGGAATGGGGCTCCTACATCACCARYGGGGCTGYRGGRTRTTCTGKTTKTGGGTTCCTTKTGGGATGWYCYRTTTGTCCGTTCCTTGTGGGATGYTCTGTTTGTGGGTTCCYACATCCCCARTGAGGCTGTAGGATATTCCCTTTGTGGGGTGGGTTAGCAGGAGCAGAGCCCCCACCCCTCGTGGCACTAAACCCCGCTCCTGTTYCCAGTCCTCAGCCCCAGACCCACGTGCTGCTCCAAGGATAAGTTGTCCCGTCGGAGAATCCCCGAGTTCAGGATCCGCGAGTACCGCTACTCAGCGTCCTCCTGCGCCCTCAGGGCCGTGCTGTGAGTACCCCCAGTTCCTTCCCCACCCTCCTCGCCGAGCTCACCRCCTTCCCTGCTTTTGGGGTGTCCCTAAAACCAAGTCCAGGGTGCTGGGGGTGCCCTCACCCCGCTCTTCCCACTCATTGCTCAACCCCAAACAGCTCCAAAATCCCCCCCAAATTTCTGCTGTCAGCAGAACGGGAAGRAGGGGAAAATTGCAGAGGCAGCCCTTGCAGGGGAAATGGGGTCAGGATGGTGCAGGAATCCCACAGGGATCCCCCACTCTCRGCTGACTCGGGATATCCTTTCCTCCCAAAGAGTGAAGTTGGACCATGGGGTGGTCTGCGTGGACCCACAGCAGAAATGGTTCCAGGAGTACCTGAGCAAGCAGAAGAAACCAAAAACCCCGTCCACGTGAAGCTGCCTTCCCCCAAAAGCTCTATTTATTTATTATGTATCCCATAATTATCCCCCCCCCCCCACTGGTTCACATTATTAATTAATTTTTAATTAACCCTGGCTCCATCCCCTCAATAAACTCTGTAAACTCTGTCATGCTGACCCTCAGCTGGAGCGAGATTTTCCTTTCAATCAAGGAAAAAGGATCATTTTTAGGGTTAAGAAGCAGTTTGTGTGATTTTTAGGGACTTGATGTTGTATGTTGAGGTGGGATTGGTAAACAGAGTTCATGGGCACTG
>NW_026623425.1:1402061-1403341 GCF_030028575.1 Malurus melanocephalus
ACCCCTGAGTGGGGTTTTTAGGCTGAATTCCCTCATTTTCTTTGGGGTTCTCACCCAAAGGCGGTGCCAAAATCATGCAATCCCGCAAGACCAGGGATATGTTTGCTCCCACTCCATGTGAATTTGTCCTGCCACAGCCTGGCTCAGGTGGAAATTATGTGAATTTTTGGGGTTTTTTTTGGTTGTCTATACCTGCTTCAACTGCCTCTTCCTCCCTCATTTCCCCTCTTTTCCCTTTTCTCTCCTGGGTGCACTAAATTTTGCCATATTTATTCTCTCATGGGTGTTGAGTATTTTGCCATAAACCCTTTCCATATTTCTGCAAAGACAAGCCAAAAAAGAAATGGCATCTTTGGCTCTTTACTCCCTAAATAATCACCTTTTTCTCTCTCTTTTTAATTTTTTTTTTTAATTAAGCTGAAGTTTCCATTTCCCTACATTTCCTCCTCCCCAAAATCTTTTATTTCTCTGCTGGACTAGAATCTGCTCACAGAGATCATCCATTGCGGGAGAAACAAAAGCCCAACTCATCTCTCGACTCTTTGTATCAGTTCCTCATATTTAATTCCTCAAACAGAATTAAACACGAGCTCCCAGCTTTTGCTGAGCCRCAGATTTTGCGTGATTCGTTGTAATTTCCTCGATTCCAGTTTATCACGGGAAGTCTTTCATCAGCATCCAGTAAGGAGCCCCATCCGGCTGAAWGGAGAACCGAAAGCTCTTCTGCAGCCAAGAGGAAACAGTTTTTGCCTTTTCCATTAGAAATTATCAATGAATTTGGAGGTTTTCTGTGAATCCTCTGGAAGCTGTGGCTCCAGCAGAGCTTTGTGCCCCTGGTTTGCAGGATTTTTTGGATTTGAGGTATTCCTCAGCGGCCTCAAGGTGTTTGTGGTTTCCCTGTGATGTTTTCTCCCCCAATCCTGCACTTTTTCTCTTTTTTTAATTTCCCACCAAGCCCGGGTCACCCAAGCCCAACTCAGGGGATGAAAAGCCCAGCCCAAGGATTTAGAAAGCTCAGGGTTTGTTCCTGGGGTGGAGCCAGGCAGCAATTCCTGGTTTCCTCCATCCTACCCACCTGTCTGTTCCCATTCCCATTTCTCCTCCGTGCTCAAGRCAGCCTTGGATTGTGGCACCAGAGCCCAGTCCCTGCCCCTGCAGGGGTTCCACRGCTCTGCAGCCTTTCCAGCATGGGAATTGTGCTTTTGACCACATCACCAGAGAAAAGGGACAAATGTGACACCCATGGTGACTCCCAGCTCGGCGCAACCTCGTTCCTATAT
>NW_026623425.1:1403922-1409180 GCF_030028575.1 Malurus melanocephalus
CCATTGTGGGTGTGGGACTGCCCTGAATGTGAGCTGGAGAAATCTGGAACAGCTGGAACAGCTGGAGCTGCTCTTCCACCACCCGGAGAGCAGCACCCAGCTCCTCCTGACAGCTCCAGGAGACACTTTACCCCCATCTCCACCAGTCACGGACCCCACTAGGGATCCCTGCTGATTTGGGGCAAACCCAGGGAGAAGCTGGAATCTGAATTCGGGTTTGCTGGGCTATTCCACCCCCAGAGCTGTTCCTCCACAGCCCTGACACAATTTGGACCCCCAAAAAAGACATCTCAAGCCTTTGCTCCTCGTGGCCGGCGCTTCCCCTTCTGCGGTTTCCTGACCTTTCCCAACTCAGCGGAACGGGGTAATCCTGTCATAATTTCCCCATAGGACGCCATCATTTTCTTTCCTTGAAACCCCACACCCAGCTGGACACGGGGATAAAAGGGGAGCACAACCCCGGGGATGGCAGTGTCACAGAYAGAACCCTCAGCATCCCCAGCTCCGCTCAGAGTCCTCAGCCCGCGGCACCATGAAGGTCCTGGCAGCCACCCTGGTCACTCTGCTGCTCCTGGCCACCTGCTGTCCCTCGGAGGGTCACCTCGGTGAGTTTGGGGTCACCATTTGTGGCTGTGGGGTGGATTGGTGGGGCTGTGTCCCGCTGTGGGGTGCAGGGTTGGGGGTTTCATGGAGGGTCCTGCCAGGGGATGTGGCCGAGATGGCAGCTGCCAGGCAGTGCTGGGGTCTCAGCAGGGCTGAGCWCGTGTCCCTTGTCCCCTCAGATGGTGTCCCCACCACCTGCTGCTTCAGCTACCAGAGACAGCACATCCCCCYGAGCCGCGTCCGCTCCGTCTTTGTCACCAGCAGCTCCTGCAGCCACCCGGGTGTGATGTGAGTACGGGGTACTGCCAGAGCTTGGGGGTGGCAGGGGGGGCTGGGGACACCACCGGGGACACTCAGGGTGCTCTGGTGGCACCCAGACATGACTGGGGACACTTGGGGTGCACCGGTGGGACTCAAACATGACCAGGGACACTCAGGGCTCTCCGGTGCAACCCAGACACAATCGGGGACACTCAGGGCACTCTGGGGGCACCCAGACATGACCGGAGACACTCGGGGTGCTCTGGTGGCACCCTGACACGATCGGGGACACTCAGGGTGCTCTGGTGGGATTCAAACATGACCAGGGACACTCAGGATGCTCCAGTGGCACCCAGGCACAACCAGGGACACTTGGGGCACCCCGATGTGACCCAGACACAATTGGGGACACTCAGGGCACTCCGGTGGCACCCAGACATGACCAGGGACACTCAGGGCGCTCCGGTGGCACCCAGACATGACCAGGGACACTCGGGGTGCTCTGGTGGCACCCTGACATGATCTGGGACACTCGGACTGCTCTGGTGGGACTTAAACATGACTGGGAACACTCAGGACATTCTGGTGGTGTCCAGACATGACCAGGGACACTCGGGGTGCTCTGATGGCACCCAGATACAACAAGGGACACCTGTCCAGTGGCACCCAGACATCACCAGGGACACTCGGGGCTCCCAGTGGCACCCAGACACAATCGGGGATACACAGGGTGCACAGGGAGACTCAGACACGATCAGGGACACTCGAGGCGCTTGGTGGCACCCAGACATCACCAGGGACACTCGGGGTGCTTTGATGTCACTCACATCCCGGTTCTGTGTCCCGACAGCATTGTCACCATCAAGGACAGGAAGCTGTGTGCAGACCCACGGGCAGCCTGGGTGCAGGAGCTCCTGAAGCACTTCCAGAACCCCRAAAATTGAGATTTTCCCTGCTCCAACCCCGGCACGGCTTCCTGACTCGGAGACACCATGAAGGATTTGACCCCCAGCCTTCTTCTGCGATGGGGAAAAATTATTTTATTTAACTTATTTAAGTTAAACTAAATATTCTTTTTTTTTCTAAGCATTAAATTTATTTAAACCGTGTGGAAATAATACACTAAAATAAAGATAATTTTAATGAAGTTTATGAAATGAATTAATTTTTTTAAAAGGAGTTTTGATGCCTCCTTGCACCACGGAGGGGAAAGGGACCCCACCACACCCTGGGTTTGTTTTTCAGCTCTGGTGCCACCCAGTGTGTCCCCAAAGTGCCACCAGAGTCTCACCTGGGGTRGCTTTTGCTTGGAGAATGTTCTGGAAGCAGCTGTGGAGAGAAAGCTGGGGATGGTATTCCATGGGATGGAACCTTTGGCATTTGGGGTCACCTGTCCTGACCCTTCCCCTCCCAGTGGCTCCTGGAGCTCTTGATGAGAGCAAAAAACACTCAGGAATAATTAAAATTATATCAACGTTATTCTCACGCTGAATCTATCAACAAATACCTAAAAAAAAAACATTGAAAAACACCTAAAAAAAAATAAAAGAAAAATATCTAAAAAACCTAATAAAATTGAAAAATGCATTAAAAAWTTTTTAAAGAAACCTAAAAAACCCAATAAAATTGAAAAATGCATTTTAAAATAAATTTTAAAAATACCTAAAAAAAATTGAAAAAATACCTAAAAAACCCAATAGAATTGAAAAAACCTAAAGAATAAATTAAAAAAATACATTAAAAACCCAATAAAATTGAAAAATACCTAAAAAAATAAATTTAAAAAGTACCAAAAAAACCAATGAAATTGAAAAATACATTAAAAATAAATTTTAAAAATACATAAAAAAACAAAATGGAAAAATACCTTAAAAACCCAATAAAATGGAAAAATACCTTAAAAAAATTTAAAATACCTAAAAAACCCAATAAAATTGAGCTGCAGCTCTGTTATCCCAATACTGAGTTCCCTGGGGAACTCCACTGCTGTGTCTAAGCAAACAGGACATTGGACAGCAGAGGGGACACCGTGCCCCAACCCCAAATTTCCCCAATCCCAAATTTTAATRCTCTTTGTTAATATATATATTCATTAACAGATATATTTTAATATATGTAACACTGAAATATTTTAATTTTTTTTGTTGTTTTGTTTGAGCTTCTTATCCTGATTTCTTTCAAACCCCACGCCAATCCCAAACCAACAGCTGCCTTTTGTAAGGTCAGAGGGATTTGTGGGGAAGGAAATGGGGTGGATCTCGCTCTTCAGAGCTTCAGGAGGATGTTTGAATCCAGGCCAGGTAGTAAATTAGGAGAGAGGCAGAGAGGATGTGCCTGGCATGAAAAAASGGAATTTGGTGCAGAAAGGGCATTGCTGGAAGGGGCTGTGACACCCAGAGGGGCCCAAAATCCTCGAGATTCTGCCTCAAAAAAAAAAAAAAATTATCCCGCTCAACATTTGTGTTAACGACCTTGGCACAGAGAGCGGGGGAAGGGAAAGGAAATGTGCTGACGAGGCGAAATGAGATGGGATCATCAATCTGGAGAGGATGGGATATCATGAAATAAAGGATTGCAGTGACCTTGAGGGGTGGAGGAGGGATCTGAGGGGTGGAGGGATCAGAGGGGATGGAGGGATCTGAGGGATGGAGGGATCAGCGGGATCAGAGGGATTGAGGAGGGATCTGAGAGGGATCTGAGAGCGATCTGAGGGAAGGAGGGATGGAGGGAGGATCTGAGGGATGGAGAGATCTGAGGGATCAATGGAATGGAGGAGGGATCTGAGGAAGGGAGGGATCTGAGGGATCCAAGGGATGGAGGGATCTGAGGGGTGGAAGGATCTGAGGGATCTGAGGGATGGAGGGGTCTGAGGGATCTGAGGGATGGAGGGATGGGAGGGATGGGAGGGATGGAGGAGGAATCAGAGGGATGGAGGAGATCTGAGGGATGGAGGGATCAGAGGGTTGGGGGGATCTGAGGGATGGAGGAGGGATCCAAGCGATGGAGGGATCTGAAAGATGGAGGGATGGAGGGATACAAGGGATGGAGAAACCAGAGGGATGGAGGATGGATCAGAGGGATGGAGGGATCAGTGGGATGGAGGAATCCAAGGGATGGAGGGATCTGAGGGATCTGAGGGATCTGAGGGATCTGAGGGGTGGAGGCAGGATCCAAGTGATGGAGGGATCTGAAAGATGGAGGGATGGAGGGATCCAAGGGATGGAGGGATCTGAGGGGTGGAGGAGGGATCTGAGGGATGGAGGGATGGGAGGGATGGAGGGATCTGATGGATCTGAGGGATCAATGGGATGGAGGGATCAATGGGATGGAGGAATGGAGGGATCTGAGCAATGGAGGAGGGATCCTTTCTCAGGCCTTTCGCAGCCCCATTTTCCAAGGTGTCCCTCAAAGCAGAGCTGTTGCAGAATCCCACATTCTCCAGGGCCCTACAACACCAGGACACTGCACCCATTGGCAGGAAAAGCCCCAGATTCGTGTGTTCATTCATGTGAACATCCATTCGTTCCTGGAGGTGGTTGTGGGGTTTTGCTTTGGGCTGAACAATCATTAAAATCCACATTCAAGGCACAATTTTTACTTACAACGACAAAAAACAAAAGATGGACTAAACTAAATGGAGGAAAARGTTTCCTACACCAAAAATCCTGACACAAAACAGAAAGATAAATTACACACAGTCCACCCCTGGAATTTTCACTATAATTACAACACAAATAGAACACAAATATTTTAAGATCGTGGCTTAAAATCATCACTCTGAAACTGTTCAGTTCCATCCTGCAGTCACAGAATAAGAGCATTTCCACCAAATTTTCTCCAGAAAATCCTTTTTGGATATTCCCAACTCTCAGAGCCCCGAAGGAGCAGAGTTGAGGCAGCCCCTGGTGCTGCACGCACCCCATTTCCTGAGCTGACTTTTGCTGCTCCAGTTTCCCAAATTATTTTCAATAATTCCCAAATTTCCCGAATTTTATGGGTTTTGCTCTCCACATCCCCTGCGTGTGCCCATCCCAGCCTTGCTGCCACATCCTGAACACATCAGATCAGCTTTGGAATCATCCAGGATTTCTGTTTTCTCCTTTTAATTTCCTCCATGCCCTCATCTCTGATCCCCTCCCGCGAGTCCCTCAGAGCTTCCTCACGGAAGATTTTGACAGCGCTATTTTCAATTTTCACTCTTTTTGTAGCAACTTCCCCTTTCCCCGGAATTTCTCTTTCAAATTTACTGGGAAAAGGCTAATTCTGGGCTTGGCTTGGATCCCTTTCCTTTTCAACCACAGGATGTGGGGCTGACTCACATCATAGGGAAAATGATTTCATTATTTCCATCCCGCTGATCTGAGAATCCCAGCGCCCACAGCATCCCTCCACTC
>NW_026623425.1:1410865-1423565 GCF_030028575.1 Malurus melanocephalus
CCATCAGCCCTTTTCCATCATTTTAAGAACCATTTTTTCCCTGCAGCCTCCACGGCTGGACCCTGCTGGGTGTAAATTCAGCATGACAAAGCTTCACCCTTCCAGGAAAGGCAGTGTTCCTGATCCGATTTTGTAATCCTGATTTGATTTTTTGATCCTGATTTTTTTAGTGTGAAAACTGCTTTTTACCCTGGGTTAAATGCCTCGGTGCTGTACCAGAGCCCCTGCAAAGAGCTGACCCTGCTGCTCCCAAAAATGCCTGGCAGGAAGGTGGAAAAGAGTACAGACAGTGCAGAGAACCAGGAATAACAAAACAAAACTCAAAAATAAACTCAGAGCTTTTATCTGAGTGAAAAAATGGGGATTTTGCCACCCTGGCAAGGACTCATCACAGTCCCCAGCACCAGGGTGACAATGGCCCTGCAGGTGCCAGCATGCAGCTCCATTCCCACTCCTGAGGGTGGAAATTCATGAGAGGCAGTGTTCCTGATGCAATTTTGTGATCCTGATTTGATTTCTTGATCCTGATTTTTTTGGTGTGAAAACTGCTTTTTACCCAGGGCTGAATGCCACGGTGCAGGCCCAGAGCCCCTGCAAAGAGCTGACCCTGCTGCTCCCAAAAAAACTGCCTGGCAGGAAGATGGGAAAGGGTCAAGACAGGAATAACAAAACACAAAAATAAACTCAGAGTTTTGCATCTGAGTGAAAAAAAAACAGGGGTTTTGCCACCAGGGACTCATCACATCCAGGAGTGTGTCCCCAGCACCAGGGTGACAATGGCCAGGTGCCAGCCTGGAGCTCCATTCTCACCCCTGAGGTTGGAAACTCCTAATCCAATTTTTTGATCCTGATTCGATATTTTGATCCTGATTCTTTTGGTGTGAAAACTGCTTTTTACCCTGGGCTGAATGCCTTGGTGCAGGCCCAGGTTGGGCCCAGAGCCCCTGCAAAGAGCTGACCCTTCTAATCCCAAAAATGCCTGGCAAGAAGGTGAGGAAGGGTCCAGACAGCGCAGAGAACCGGGAATAACAAAACAAAACTCACAAAACTCAAAAATAAAACTCAGAGTTTTTATCTGAGTGAAGAAATGGAGATTTTGTCATCCCAACAAGGACTCATGGCAGTTCCCAGCACCAGGGTGACAATGGCCCTGCAGGTGCCAGCTTGGAGCTCCATTCCCACTCCTGAGGGTGGGAATTCATGAGAGGCAGCACTCCTGATTCAATTCTGTGATCCTGATTTGATTTTTTGATCCTGATTCTTTTGGTGTGAAAACTGCTTTTTACCCAGGGCTGAATGCCTCGGTGCTGTACCAGAGTCCCTGCAAAGAGCTGACCCTGCTGCTCCCAAAAATGCCTGGCAGGAAGGTGGGGAAGGGTCCAGATGGCGCAGAGAACCAGGAATAACAAAACAAAACTCAAAACTAAACTTGGAGTTTTTATCTGAGTGAAAAAATGGGTATTTTGCCACCCCGGCAAGGACACATCACAGTCCCCAGCACCAGGGTGACAATGGCCCTGCAGGTGCCAGGCTGGAGCTCCATTCCCACTCCTGAGGGTGAAAATTCATGAGAGGCAGTGTTCCTGATCCAATTTTTTGATCCTGATTCGATTTTTTGATCCTGATTTTTTTCTGTGTGAAAACTGCTTTTTACCCTGGGTTCAATGGCTCAGAGCAGGCCCAGAGCCCCTGCAAAGAGCTGACCCTGCTACTCCCAAAACCTCCTGGCAGGAAGGTGGAAAAGAGTCCAGACGGTGCAGAGAACCAGGAATAACAAAACAAAACTCACAAAACTCAAAAATAAAACTCAGAGTTTTTATCTGAGTGAAAAAATGGGGATTTTGCCACCAGGGACTCATCACAGCCAGGAGTGTGTCCCCAGCACCAGGGTGACAATGTCTCTGCAGGTGCCAGCATGCAGCTCCATTCCCATTCTTGATGGTGGGAATTCATGAGAGGCAGCACTCCTGATTCAATTTTGTGATCCTGATTCGATTTTTTGATCCTGATTTTTTTTGTGTGAAAACTGCTTTCTACTCTGGGTTAAATGTCTCAGTGCAGTCCCAGGGTGGGCTCCCCTGTTTGCCCAGAGCCTCTGCAAAGAGCTGACCATGCTACTCTCAAAATCTCCTGGCAGGAAGGTGGGGAAGGGTCCAGATGGAGGAGAACCAGGAATAACAAAGCAAAATTCACAAAACTCAAAAATAAAACTCAGAGTTTTCATCTGAATGAAAAACAGGAGATTTTGCCACTCTGGCAAGGATCCATCATAGTCCCCAGCACCAGGGTGACAATGGCCCTGCAGGTGCCAGCCTGGAGCTCCATTCCCATTCCAGGGATGCTGTGGGAAGGGCACAGCCTCCAGGAAATATCCTGGGCACAGGAGGCAGCAGATCTTGCAGGCTCAGAGGGCTCAGAGGAACAGCTCAGACCCGGGGATGTCTGCGAGGAAAAGAGGAAGGAGTTTGCTCTGAGCACGATTCTGCAACGGGTGAGATGTGAACTCATCCTGCTGCTGGGAAAGGGGCAGGAAAAGATCAGAATGACTCAGGGGTCAGGGTCATGTGTGATGGGGCCCCAATTCCAGGGTCAGGTCAACCCTGGATCACCCAGAGGTGAAAATGGACGGGGTTTTGAGGGACAGGACCCAGCAGAGGTTGTGCTGTCTCCAAAAATTGCACAGAGATCGCTCCCCTCCACAGCTCTGAACCCTGAGGAGCCTCCCACCCTCAGTTCTCCATCTGAGGGTTTCATGAGGGAACGGAGAGGCCCTTGGGGTCAGAATGAGCAGTTTTTCAGAGAAAGCAGGGCTGGGGAGAGTCAACTTCCACTCCCTGGGTCACTCCAGGAACAGGAGATCTCCCAGCACTTCCTCACCACTCCATTTTTTTCCTCACTGCCACAGTTCTTTCCTCACCGCTGCATTTTTTCCCTCACCTTTGCAGTTTTTCCTCACCGTTGCAGTTCTTTCCTCACTGTTGCAGTTCCTTCCTCACCACTGCAGTTTTTCCTCACCGTTGCAGTTCTTTCCTCACCACTGCAGATTTTTCCTCACCGTTTCAGTTTTTCCTCACCATTGCAGTTTTCCCTCACTTCTGCCATTTTTTACTCACCGCTGCATTTTTACCCTCACCATTGCATTTTTTCCCTCACCTTTGCATTTTTTTCCCTCACCATTGCATTTTTTCCCTCACCTTTGCATTTTTTCCCTCACTGCTGCCATCTTTTCCTCACCGCTGCAGTTTTTTCGTCACCACTGCAGGATTTTTTCTTCCATTTATTTTTTGGTTTTTGCTGTAGTTGGAAATGGGAACATCCCATCCCTTCCAGCAGGAAAACAAAAGCTGGAATTGTTCAGTGACCCCCGTTCTCAGGCCTCTCTCTCTTTGCCCTGCACACCACGACTCTTCCACACTGCAAATTTAACGAGTCCATGCTCATTTTGAGTAGCATTAATAAAAATATTGCAGAGCTGTGGGGTCCCACACACCCCTGGCAGGCTGGAAACCCACTCAGGCCATTTCCAATACCCACGAACTGCCAGAAGAAAAATCGCTGCTCACGCAACAACCGCCTCCCATCGCTGCTTGATTTTTGAATCCCTGTCAAAAAATGATGTCAGGARAAGAACAGCAGCAATTCCCTGCGAGTGTGGGAATGCAGGACTTGGCAGAGTTGGCCAAGGAGGGTTTCCCAGCCAGGTCTGGCCGAGCTGTCACAGAGCAGCCTCGCAGCACCATCTGCTGCCTGGAACACCTCGCTCCTCAGGGTGACAAATCCGACTGGAAAATCTGCTTTTCTTGGGGGCAAACAGAGTTCAGGCTCCTCAGCTGAAGGATGAGTTCAGGTCCTGTGGTCAGCACTGCAGGGGAGTGGGAGCAGCAGAAGCACCAGCTCACAAAGAGGAATTGCTGCAAATATTTRCTCAGATTTGAAGCAAATTAACAGCCTGGTGGCACCTTGCTTTGCAGCGGCCTCCCAGCAAGGGCACAGCACATCTGACTCCATGGGTGGCTGTGCAAGAATTTGTCCAGCAGACAGCAGCTTTAGAAAGGTTCACAGCAGATCCCAGCTCCTATTTCTCCATCTGAAAGGTTCACAGCAGATCCCAACTCCTATTTCTCCATCTGAAAGGTTCACAGCAGATCCCAACTCCTATTTCTCCATCTGAAAGGTTCACAGCAGATCCCAGCTCCTATTTCTCCATCTGAAAGGTTCACAGAACATCCCAATTCCTCTTTACTCCATCTAAAATGTTCACAGCATACCCCAGCTGCTCCTGCTTCATCTAAAACGTTCACAGCAGATCCCAACTCCTATTTCTCAATCTGAAAGGTTCACAGCAGATCCCAGCTCCTCTTTCCCCACATAAAACGTTCACAGCAGATCCCAACTCCTTTTGCCTCATCTGAAATGTCCACAGCAGATCCCAGCTCCTCTTTCCCCCTCTGAAATGTTCACAGCAAATCACAGCTCCCCTTTTCCCCTCTAAAATGCTCACAGCAGATTGCAACACCTTCTATTCCACCCTCTAAAACATTCCCAGCAGATCCCAGCTCCTATTTTCCCTTCTAAATTACTCACAGCACATCCCAGCTCATCTTTCCCCCATCTAAAATGCCCACAAGCAGATTGCAACTGCTTCTATTCCACCCTCTAAAATACTCACAGTAGATCCCAGGTCTCTTCCCCTCCAATATGTTCCCAGCAGATCCCAGGTCCTATTTCCCCAACTAAAATACTCACAGCACATCCCAGCTCCTCTTTCCCCATCTTAAAGGTTCACAGCACATCCCAACTCCTCTTACTCCTTCTAAAATGTTCACAGATCCGAACTCCTCTCCTTCCCTCTAAAACGTTCCCAGCAGATCCCAGCTCCATTTTTCCCCTCTAAAACATTCCCAGCAGATCCCAGCTCCTCCTGCCCCTCTAAAAGATCCAGACCCATCCCAGTGTGCAGGGACACAGTGCTGCACAGGAGCCACACACAGCAAGGACACAGCAGGCTGGGAACAACCTGTAAAGGCAGATTTTGGATCGAAGCTGGCAGGAGTGTGACCTTGTCCTTTTCTTTGCTGGGATTTGCAGGACTGAGTCCAAAGAAATAAATCAGCAACGCAGAGGGAGCAGTTCCCCTCTCTGGGCCCTGCACGGTGCAGCTCAGACATGACAACACCAGGCAGCCCAGCACGTGTGAAGGGTGAGGGTACAGGCTCAGGGAGCTGCCAAAAAAAAAAAGAGGGAACAGGAAAAGAAGCAGCAGGGGAATCCCAGCATTTCTCCTCAGCCTCAAATCTAAGAAAGGCACATCCAAAGCTGGGCTGTGCTGCAGTTTCCTGGCTGATACAGGAGAGGATTTGCTGTCCCCAGTCCTGGCCACTGCCCCCTGACAGCCTCTGCCTCATCACTCTGGCATCTCCAGCAGCTTCTCCCACACCAGGCTGCTGCAGACAGCTCGGAACTGCTGTGGAACAGCCAATATTGTGCCACATTGAGCTGGGAGAGAATTAACAGAACCCAAAGCCAGCCAGCTGAGGCAGCAACTGCTGGCAGGGCCGGGAGCAGGGTCAGGACAGCCCTGCACAGCCCTCCTGTGCCTCTCCACAGGCAGCTGCCACCCCCCGGTGCCGATGTGTACAGAGGAGATTTGTGTGTTTGTTCTCCAAACGTGCCTTGTTAACGCTGGGGGAATATTGACACAACGTTCCCTTCAAAGCAAACGGAAATTGAAGCTTTTTATTAAACCGTTTTTTTATTTTTTCTTTAATCTCAGCTTTTAGAACAAGACACTTAACAACATTAACATTCGTTTTTCTATCACACATCACATGTTCCTGCTTCATCTGAACACTGTCTGCCTGCCCAGAAGTCCTGAGAGCGAAGATTCACAGAGAAGCAGACACTTAAACACACACAACAAACAGGAAAATGCAAGTGGGTTTTACTAATGAGGCAGCCACTTTCTCCACCAGAAACAATCCCACTGTAGCAGACACCACCAGCATCTTTTGTCTTGGTCTAATTTGGGAGCCAGAACTGCACAGAAGCGGGAAGGCAGTTAATGTATGCAAAGTTTGCTCGAGCAGAAAGTGCTTGATCGAGTCGGGGAGTGGAAGAACAGAAGCTCTGCATTGCAAACAAAGGATTCCCCCAGGAGCAGGAGGCATTTTGAAGATGTCCACTTCTGCATGTGGAATGAAAAGCTGAGACTTCTCACAGAGAAATGCAAATCAATTAAGTGAAGCAAGGGATGTTTGGGGAGGAGAAGGAAAATACTTGGCAGGCAAGCGCTTAAAACGGCGAGCAGCTCTGTGGGAGTCGTGTCCCAGGGACCGGACCAAAAACATAATTAGTCTGTGGTGGAGATAAACACCGAGTTTGTGCTCATTTTCCTCATCCCAAACACCTCCTGGGCACTTGCTGCCTCTCATCCTTCCTCCAGCAGCAGCAGAGCACTGTGAGGATGTGACACACCTCGGGGAGGAAGGGGTGGCTGAGGGTGAAATGTGAAATGTTCCTTCCACGAGCAGCAAACAACAGCCCCGGGTTTGTACCACTCCCTCACACCCTGGGCATCCCCAGCTGGTGGCACCTGGGTGGCAGCTCTGTGCCACCAGGGCCTTGTCCCCACAGAGGTGACTCCTGTAGCTGGGAAAAAGGCAGCCACCAGTCCCACCAGTCTGGCAAGGAAACAAGGAGCTTCAGATGTAGATCACATCCGAGTCGTGCTGCTGAACCTGCAGCAAATCAAAGAGGGACAATTAGTTCTGGCTTCCAGTAAATCCCTGTGGTCTGGTTCTTCCTTCAGTTCCAATTCTGGAGCCTTTTGCCCTGAAACAGCTTTTTCTCCCTTCTTTAAACAATTTTTTTGCCTCACCCCTGAGTTTAGTCATCAAAGTTGCTTCTGTTCCTTGCCTCAGAAGGAGCTGATCCCTCATCTGTTGTGCCCTTTAGTTCTCAGCCCACAAACCCTGAAGGAGGCATTGAATCTTGTACACTCTGAGCTTTTAATTGATCCTAACCCCCCCAGTTTGGTGCAGATAAACCCCAACAAACCCATCAGGCTTTCCTCCTTCCCAAAGCCTCGCCCAATTAGCGCTGCCTGCAGAGAGCTGATTTCCTCCCCGCCGTTCGAGGCCATGTTTCCTCCTGGCTCTTCTTGATTCTCCAGCCCAGTGACATTTCAAACAGGTCGGGTTTTTTTTGCCTAAAAGCCAGCTCAGTGCTCTTCAGGCCTGTTTGACAGGGAGCACGTGGCAGAGGAGGGAGCTGTGGGAAGCCTGGGTATTTCTGGGTCTCTCCCTCGCTGCCTTTGAAAAGCAGAAGACAGGCACAGTATCTTTGAATCTCTCCGTACCTGGGAGCGCATTTCTCGTTTTCCAAGGCTGGCTGGTACAAATGGAATTGAACACAGATCCTCCTACTGTGTACAGACATCTCTGCTTCATTTAGCAAGGCTTTCCAGCTTAGATCAGAAGTGAGAAAAAACAGCCTGCCTCGAGTCATAAACATTCCCAAACGATGTGCCAGCACCACAGGCTCCAAAATCCTACAAAAGCCCTGTCATCTGCGAGGTTGTGACAGAGCAGGACGAACCAGGTTCCTCCAGCCAGCCAATCTTTCTGAACTCTAAACTTTTAATCAACATTGAGGAATTTACTTACAAATCTGATTACCTTGATCATCTGTTTTCTGGCTCCTGTGCCCACGCTGTTGGCAACCAAGGGATTTGCTTGGGAAGATGACTTTTCCACTGGCACAGCGTGTTGAGTTTTGTTGGTGCAGGGCCAGCTGCCTGCAGTGTTTACCAAGTAAGCAGGGAAAGGTCTTGGAAGATTTGCATCTCCACTTTTGAAGGTTTTCATCCACGCTGGGGCCTCAAAAAGAAAAGAGCACATGGAAATGTAGTGGCCTCTCTGTATCAACACTCAGCAAGCCAAAAAGAACAGCACATGAGTAATCAGAAAAGAAAGGCCATCTTTGCTCATCCTTTTTTCCTCCCTTCTGTCTCTAAAAACCACTGACTCAGAGCCATTTTTGCTGCAACCTGCAGACAAGGCCAGACCTATTCTTGCACTGCTTCAGGAAGAAGTTTATTTAAATAACTGGCAACTTATGACAAAATTCTGGGTCTAGTTCCTCATTGTCTTAAAAAAAAAATACACCAAGGCTTTTATGACTTTCAGCAACCACAAAGCACATGAATGAGAATGTGATGCAAACTGGAAGAAACCACGTTTAAATTTGTCAGTCATAACCATTTCGTTTACTCCAAGACCTTCAACCTTGACTTTTTTTTTGTGATTTCATAATCATTTTTTGCTCGTGGTCCTGGTGTTCAGCCCAGGCAAAAGGCCTTAAGATTTTGTTTGGACATGAATTTTGCTCCTCTAGAAGGGTTCATGTTTCTGCTATTTTATCATCAAGAGGGCTAAAGGCTTGGACTGAAATAGAGCAGCAACCTGTGGCACACCCACGCTGCTCCATTTGTGGGTTCCTGCTGGAGAAAGTGAAAGATTGAGGTACTTACAGACCCTAAGGAGCGATCCAAGGAGCCCAGGACTTCATTCCAATGAGAGTAAAGCCCAGCCTGCTTTTCCTCCAGTTTCAGAGCGTGGATTTCGGACTTCAGTTCCTTCAGTCGATCTTCGAATTTCCTGCTCTTTTCCAAGTAGTCAAGCCTGGGTGCACACATTGGAGAAAAGCAGCTCAGGGTGGCACAACACAGCTCAAGAAAAGGTGTTTGTGGAGGAGGAGAGTTGGGTTTTGTGKKKTTTTTTGTTTCATTTTATGTTTTAAAGGCAAAATGAACCCTGGCACACATCAGCCCAGCTCCCCTGACCCCGTTCACTTCTTTCTTTTTACTTCCTGACTTTTCACCAAGCATTTCCTTCCAGACTAAGGGATGTCTGATGGATTGGCCTCCAGCAATCCCACACTTTAGCACTAGAGGGAAACTTCTGTCCTCTCACACGCTGGCAGTTCAGCAAAGAGCTTTGTCCCTCCCCAAGACAGAAGGTTCTGGACTTGATGCCACCACAAAAACCCTTCCTCTCTTTGAAGATGTCTCTTACATAAGACATCACCCACACCAGCTTGGAAAAAGGCCTCCAGAAAAAAGGCCTTAATTGCTAAAATCTTAATTAAATCTTAATTGTTAAAAGACAAACTGTGATTCCCAAAGATTTCCTTTCTCATTTATTTGCACCACGAGCAGACTGATACCTCTCTCTCTCTATCTCAAAGGAGAGTCTCTTGAGGTCGATGTCCTTCAAATCCAATTTTATGGATCCTTTGTCGAAGTTGACGTCTCTGCTGTCACCTGGGGAGTACTGGGGGTACTTGGCCATGTGCTGGAAGAGGCAACACAAGCACTGTCAGGGACGTCTGGGATTGATCTGGGGTTTGTCTCCCCAGCTGCTACAAATGTTGAGCCACTTTTGAAGTTTCTGATGATGCCTTAGAATTTAGTTTCTGTATTTTCATGGATCTATATTCTCGTACTTCTCTAGTACAGCATTAAAGCTGCTGTTCTCCCATCTTTAGACAAAACAATTCCTCTCCAAGCATGAATCCAAGGACACTTTGCTGCCTCAGAGCCCCAAAATATGAAAACAACAGAACTTATAAAAGGGGAAGATCTCGTGATTCAGGTCCCATTTTGGCTTTTGTCTGCCCTTAATGGACCAGTCGGCCTGGATTAAATTTGTCTGCTTTTATTCTCTTAACTTTGTTCAGCCCCTGTTTCAGGTGAGCCTTGTTTTAGGCATCACTGAGACACACAGATGCTCCTGCAGCCCTTCCCCTGCACCCAGATCAGCCCACAACCCACAGACCCGAGAGCAGAGATTTCTCCTGACTGCAGCATTTCCATTTCAGCAGAGAATGGAAACCCATCCTCAGCAGGACTGGAGCAGAGGAGGAAGCTGGGCCACAGAACTTTCTTGCTGGGACAACTTCACCTGCTTTGCCTAAAGACACTCACGGGGAATCTGTGAACCAAGTACAACCATTCCCCAAAAAATGGCCTGAAATGGCACCACACATGAGGCAGGAAGGCAGGACAGCCTCTGCTCCCTGGGTCCCATCACCACTTCTGCTTTTAACTTTTGTCTCACCTTTCTTATCATCCTGAACAAACTCAACTTCTATCCCCACCAGAGTTTTCACACAATTTGCCCCCCAGCTGGATGCAGCCATTTGACAGGGGCTATCAAAATGTCATCAGCACCCAATTGTCCCTGCAAATGAAGCAGTGCCCAGGTCTGGTGGTTTTGCTCAGTCCAATCTTTTTAGTGGTGGGGGATGGGACCAAAAAAAACCACAAAGACAGCTCCTGTGAGAAAGTCCTGGAAGCTTTCTCCATCATGTCCAGCAAAGGAGCAGAACTTACAGGGTAATTAATCCTGGTGATGTCCAAGAGCTTCTGCTTGGCTTTGCGCTCGGCCTCACGGGCCTCGTGCAGGTCTTGCTTCAGGTGCTCTGCCTCCTTGGCTCTGCAAGAGAAATATCCCGAATGGCTGATGATTTCCAACCAACACATGGATTTCAGAGCTCACTGAACTCCAGAGAACACATCCCCTGCTGTGCCATCTTTACCCCAAGGCACTCGTGGTAGGATGCTCACATGGAGAACTGACTGCCTGAATGAACACGGTTTTTCCTATTCCTAATTTCCACAGATTCCTCATTTCCATGATATAAATTTTATTTATAACCTGCTGATACAGATTCTCTCCAGGCCAGCAGAGATGGGGGAGAAGTTGCTCTTTATTTTGTCAGTATCCTAAAACAAGTAGAAGGATTGTTATTAGTAACAGGGTTAAAAATCCTCTGTCAACACTGGCCTGGCTCTGCATCCTCAGGGAAAATGCAAACACTCAGAGGGGTTTATATTCCATCAAAGTTTACCTGGTTTTACACTTTTGGAAGATCTGAAAGGGAAATAAGATCATGCACTTGGTACTGAGCAATGAAAGCAGTTGCCTCATATATAGTTAGGGAGATAGATCATTTGATATTAAATAAAAAATATCTCATTTGGATGAAAACAGCCTTACATCTCACAGGGGATAAAGACTGGTGAATTTGGATAGTTAGGGAGACAGTGATGATTTGGTAACAAATAAAAAAGTCTCATTTGATATCAAAGAAAATTTCTCTGCATTCTGGATCCTTCTTTCTAAACATCTCCACAGCTCTGCCCCTGATCTCTGTAAAATTCACAGCCCCCAGCTCCAGGTGGAACAAACAAGGCACAAGGAGGCTCAGCCACTCTGAAGTGTCACTTCAGGGACAACCATCCCCTCCTGGAATTTTAATTTCAAATTCCACTTTAATTAATAATTGGCTCTGAGGGAAGCAGCACTTTCTGCAGGGAAGCAAAGCCAACCTCCTGTCGGACTCCTTGACCAGCTTCACCGCGATCAGCTCCGCCTCCCTCATCTTCTGCTCCATCAGCCTTTTCTCCTCTTTGCTTTTCAGGGCTGTGATCTCCAGCCTCTGGCGCTCCTGCTCAGCTTCTGCAGCATTCTGGGCCAGCAGCTTGGCCTCTTCTTCTGCAATCTGGGCTTTCTCAGCCAGCAGCTCGGCTGCCTCCTGGGATCGGAGCTGAGGAGAAAGAACTTTCCTTAGTTCCTTGTCTAGAACCTACAGTTTTGTAGGAAGAAGATATCCTTTACCAAGAGATCAAGTGATAAAATATTATTTCTTAAACAAAAAAACAACACAGTTTCAGGGTTAATGCTCCTCCTCTGCTCCAGAATCTCCTGTGTCTCACTTCTACAAAGCAAGGAGAAAAATCTTCAAGAGCTGGACAAAGATTTCAATCAAAAATTGAAGCTTCAGCTGCCTCTTTCTCCCAGTTTCAGCTCCAAAGTTATTTCCTTTCTCCCTTTCTTAAACCAAAAAAAGTGGGAATGGCTCACAGACTGTGGCAGATTAGGGTTTTCCCAGATATTCTTCTCACCAGTGATGAGAAACTCTCCAGCCTTGTCTGAGCTACAATGCCTGGTGTGTCCTGGTGTCAAAAAAAAATCTGTTTTCAAATCAAAAGAGCCCATCAAGCACAGGAATACTCAGCCTAACTCACCAGAGCCTCGTTGGCCTGCCTGGCTTCATCTTCCAGCTGGAAAAGGCGCCTTTCCAGCTCTTCCTTGGCTCTCTCGGCTTCTTCTCGGAGCTGCTTCTCCCTGGCCAGCCTCTGATTCTCCATCTGGGAGCAGGATGAGAGATATTTTGTGGGATTGCCGCAAAATTTCATCTGGGCCTGAGTGAAATTATCACATGAGGAAGGGGCTGCTCTGCAGTGAGGATGGTCATGAGGTGCTGAAGCTGCCTGCACTGAAGGAATTCTGCTTCCTCAAAAAGGAAATAATTCCTGGTGGTTTCAGGCTGCTGGAAGAACCCTTGGATTGACCCTTTGTGTGCCCCAAACCTTTGGGATCACCTCTCCACAGCCCTGAGCTGCTCCCACACCCAATCCTGCCGYGTTTCCTCACCTCCCACACACCTAYTSATGGAATATGGGAGCAGCAAAGGCACCAGCTGGAATAATAATCAGTTTAAAACAATACAGGAGCAGAAATAATTTAAATTAATAATAATCTTTTACCTTTTTCCTGGCTTTTTCTTCCCTGGCCTGTGCTTTCATTTGCTGGATCTCTATGGAGTCCACTTTTCTCCTCCTCATAAATAGGTC
>NW_026623426.1:0-27500 GCF_030028575.1 Malurus melanocephalus
TAGTTTTGGTTACCGAGAGAAAGAAAATGATGCTGTCAGACTGAATTCAGGAATCAACCTAGCTACAAATTAAAAAAGAAAGTTACTGGGCATTTTTGGGTGTGGAACAGTACTGAGTTCACTACTGCAAGTAAACTCACTTTTGGAAAAGAAAAAAAAAAAGAACTATTTTAATCTAAAGCAAGTAAACACTCCTGAAATCCAATTTCAATTTTTCAAAATAAGTAGCCTTACTTGAACTAAGAACTTATAGCAAGGCACTCTTGTTAAAAGTATCTTGACTTTTTCATTCACACTCCTTATTTAGAATAGGTTTTTGCACCATTTAGTTCCTAAAATACTGTTCGTCACTTGCCACTGCCTGAGACAACACAAGTGATTAACAATGAAGCAGAAGAAATGCCAGGCAGACTGCATGTTACACTGAGTCTCTGTATCTGGATAATGCTATAGTTAGTGGAGTAGAAGAGTTGTAAATCAAAAATGTGTTGTTGTACATAGAGGAGACAAAAACCAAAATGGTATTCAATTGCAGTCACTATGGAAAGGACTAGAAAAAAGGAAAAGAATTTTTACTGTTCTTTCACTGCTCTCTTTAAAATAGTGCAGCAGTGAATGAAATTTTAGCAAGGTGGTCTTATCATGCATATTTACCAGTACGAGCCTGACTTGCAAACACTGACACAATAGTGGAAAACTCATATTGCCAGATGACTGAATATTAGAGTTTGGTTCAACATTGTTGATTAATATGCAATCTAAGAAACAACAATACCTGAAAAAAAACCTACATGTTCAGTAAGCTACCTAATCAGGTGAATGATGTTGTCTAGATTCTGTTATTTTCTCTTGTACAAATGGAAATTAACTTACTTTGAAAGGCAAAGCTGAATTGTAGTTTTCTGGAATTTCCCAGGACAGCAAAACAGAAGTCTTCATTACTGCTTTAACATGAAAATTTTTTGCAAACACTGCTGGAAAAAAAGAAACAATGTATATAAACAACATCTTGGAGCTCAATCTTGTCATAACTCCACTGCTACCTGGGAGTATTAGCTCTCCATTTAGGTCAAAAAACAACAAGGATTCAATTCTCCTACCTGTTTGTTCATATTTAAAGATCACATTTAAAGTCATTCTCACTCTTATCTAGTGACAATCCAATATATACATTTTCCTTACCTGAAAATATTGTGAAGAAGTTAGCCAGAACTTGCTTGGAAAGGGACAACTGAATTCTAAGGCATCCAAAACATATTAAGATTTACATACTTTACCTTTTGTGTTTGATGAACCTATTTTTATGAATGGGCCGGTCAGTTTTATTTACACCTTCAAAAACACTGATATCCACAGACCGATACTCCTTTAAAGGTCAACGCCATAAGCAGACAAATCCTACCTTGATCCACGGGTAGTGTCCTGAACTGGACACTTGGACTATATGGACCAGGCCCTTTGCTTGTGTGGGCACGTACTTTTACATCATATGTGGTATCTGGTTTTAAGCCAGAAAGTGTCATAGTGGTATCAGCAGGAACAACTGCGAGTTCAACTGGTTGGTAAGCAACATTGATATCTCTGTACAAGATGGTGTATTTGGTGATAATGCCATTTCTCTCTGCCAAGAGTGGCATCTGCCAAGTTAATTGAACTGATGTAGAAGTAGAGCTTTCCGAGTGGAGATTTTGGGGAAATCCACTGGGTACCTCTTCAGGAACAGAAATCTCTTTTACCATCTCCTCCCCAAAGCCCACTTTATTTCTAGCTGAGAGCCTGAAGACATAAGAAGCTCCTTTGTGAATGTCTGTGGCCGTGAAGTGATCTTCCTTCTCTGAGAACTCCATGATCGTTAATGTATCCATGTCTTTGCGACCAAACTTCAGGCGATAACCCTGCAGCGGGCCAAAAGTTTCCACAGGAGGATGCCACTGAATTAGAGCCGTGTTCATCTGTGTGTGGCTAATCACAAGCCGAGGTTTGCCTGGAACTGTAGCACAATGTTATTTAAAGAGGATAGATATCAACACAATGGCATGTACAATTCTTGAGGCTAGTTTTAGCAGGAATAGGGATATATCTTCTCTTCCCTCCCTCTTAGTTCCACATATTACTGTCCTAATGAAAAAATGGTGTCTGCCTCCTGCACTATTAAGTCATACAGTATAAAGAACTGAAACAGTAGAGACCTTTGCTGCTTTTCTGTTTTCTTCCCTTACCATTACTTCTAAATACAGAGCACATTTAGAGGCAGATGACCAAGGAACACAAATAAGGAATTAAAACTTCCAACAAACGTCTTATGAATGCTTCTGTCTTACAAATCCTTGTTTGCAAAAAAACATAAAGTATTGTCATAAGTTTTGATTTATTTAATCCAAGGGACATTTCCTGAAAATGGGAAAATAATGAAGAAATTACAAGTTTCTAGATAGGTTTAACATGACTTTTATCATTAGTAGTTAAAATGGGGTAGAAGTCCAAACAACTTCATCCTGAAAAATTATTACTACACATGAGAGAACCCTATCATTCTGGTTTCCATAAATAAATCATCTCATCTCCCTGTCTCAGAGTGGAGAGGTAGCACAGTTTGAAATTTATTTTTTTTTACATGGTTTTTCACATATGATTGATTTTCCAGCATGATTTTGATGTACATGAACTGGATTTCTTTTGAAGAAGGCTAAATTGGTAGCTCTTCTTAACCTACATGCTACATGCTGTCACAATCATAATTGGGACCCACTGGTCCAAACTGGTGATTCGTCTTTTAGAGAAGTTCAGACTGCAAGTGTAGTATGGACATTGAGGAGGATTGAATTAGTCCAGACAGGACTGAATTTGTCCTAATCAAGCCAGAAATACCACTATGCAATTTATATAGCGTAAATTTTTGAGTCTCAATATTACTGCTCTCATCTATTATTTCTACTTTATTGATTGGTAATTTAATTTTTTTCACATCTATTAGTATAGATTTAATTTATATTTTCATTAATATTTATATTTCATAAAGGTCTGTTTCTATTACAGTGGTTTATTTGATAATGAAACATATCCGTAACTGTAGAAATTTGGTGTTCATTCCGTACCAATGCCTGTAAGGTCAAGAGACTAGAACAGTTTTGGGAGTAATACTGCAATGACAACATAGCCTTCAACAAAGACTAATTAGTTTCATCTGCATTCAAAGCCTTCCCATGTGAATGAAACTTCTGCACTGTGAGCTCTGGTTCCTGCATTTAAACACTTCAATAGATTTTATTACTTATCTTGAGTTCTCAGGCACACAGCAGATCAGATTGCTATTGTCAGAAGGTCTAACTACGATTCCATAAAGAATTAAGAATAAGGAGGGAAGAATGGCAAGCCTTGAAGAAAAGGCTGCATTTAGTAAGCTATTTCCTCATTACATCTGTCCTAAGTCATGACATTGCTTTTAATTTTGTAAGAATTATAGGTGGGTTTTATATTAATTTTCCAAATATCTTTGATTTTAAATGTTGAGTTCACATGGCAGCATTATTGTGGAATCCTGTGTTTTCCCACACTTTCTGCTGTGTAAAGAATATCCCTCTGATTAGTTCTCACTTTTCCTCATTGATAATTATAAATGTTCATGGAACAAAGAGAAGGCCATGAAGGCCTTTTGCAGGCCATGTTTTTCTCTGCATTCCAACTATTACTGACGTCAGCATAGCAGAGGAAATAATAGAAGCATTTACCTAAAGAGAACAATAATTCTTTCAGCTTTCTAGAGGAGAGATTACTGGAAGGTATCACCAAATTTTTTTTGTGATACATTGGCTTTTTTTTTTTTGTTGTTCTGGCAGACATCACAATTAGAACTACATTTTGACCTTTGTGGTAACTACAGCGAAAGAAAGAAACTAGCTCCTGATCAGAACTGGGGAACTAATAAAGCTTACTTATCCAATAAAATAAAATAGTAAATAGCAATGGTCACTTTTTTTTTTTTTTTTAATACCATAGAGCCTACCCTTATGTTATCAACCAGATTAATTTATTTTTATTTCCAGATGGCTTTAGTTAACATTTACTTTTATTATGATTACTTATGAATAGTGCAGTCTTTTAAGGACAAATGACAGGATTCTGTGCATTTGTATATACACAATATATATATATGTATATATCACCAAATAGCTGTATCTAGAAATTTCTAGATAATAATCTGAATTGTCCATAGGACTAAAAGAAGTGAAATTTTCCATAAAATAAAATATATTCTCTGATCTAGTGAAATCCTCTTCCATTACTACATGGCAGGACGTCTCTCACATGCCCCTTTCCAACAGATTGCTGTTGCAGTGGCTTGCCACTACTAGTAGAAGCTTTTGCAATGTGCCTACAACAAATTACCTAAGTAATTTGTTTCTGTTAGCTGCTATAAAGTACACTTCCACTTTAACATAAATTTTCCTCTTTCAGCTGAAATCTGTATTTCAAGAGTGCTGTCTAGTATGACAGCAAATTACAAGCAACAGACAAACTACTGTGCTATGAGGTTATTCAACTACTGTGACACAGAAATTAAAGGTCTGATTAAAACCTTCATAAAAATAGTATGGTATCACTAACTAGTAAGTACTCATTGTTACCAGGGTCTTGTTAATCACACATTTTTTACTTCTGCCCCAAGTAATTTAATAAGTTCTTTCTTTTAACAGAGTAACAGTTTTTCTTCCATCTGATTTCAATATGGGGAAAGAAAACTAAATACAAGACAAAAACACATTCTTGAATGAAAACATCATTCAGTGACTTTACAAATGCAGTGAAACGGCATTCAGTGACTTTACAGATAACTGAATTACCATACTGTAGGCTAACTTATGTTTGGTGAATCTTTCCTGTCTAAAAATGTAAATGATGCTTTTGTATCACTAACTGGACACAGCTGAATAGTTATTTATTATTTGAATACCTTACAGATACTTTCTCTGGTAAATGTTCAGGCATCTATTCTTCTTTCATATCTCTTATGGATATAATCTCAGTCATTAAACTGTAAAAGTTAGACTAGAAAGGTCTGAGCCTTCATTTGCTTTATTGTAGTATTTCAATAGCACCTTTTTAGGAAAAAAAAAAAAAAAAAGGAACTCAAAGTGAATAGGAGATTGTATTGTTATAGACCTACAACCCCTTAGTGTTAGTGCATCATTCCTTCCTTTGTGTGATGTATTCGCATAGAAGGACAGTGAGCAGAAAACTCTTGGTACTGACTACACTCAGTGTCTCTTTTTTCAAAAATCTGCATAAGGAAAATCTGCATTTTCCTTACAAAAAGAAGCTGGAACACAGCAAGCTGTAACACCAAGTGAAGAGATCCCATACAATCTAGAATGCACGAAGGAGCAAAATAGTAACTCCCTATTAATCCCAGGAGCAAACATTACTTGTTCACAGGGTTAAGCAAACAGCAAGAACAGTGTAAAATGCATTGCATTTACAGACATGCCACTGATTCTCTATTGCTCTTCAGTCAAGTTTATATGAGACATTGCATTTGTTCTGGCTTTTTTTTTAGGTAGAAGCATCAGAGATCTTGGAAGAATGAAACATGAATGTCAATAAGGACTAGATGCTGTGAAACTTTAGATTTTGCAAGCACATCTGCATAATCTGCATTTATGTCTAGGAATTAATGAAATTATAATTTATGTAATTGCACTTATTTAAATTTGCAATTGAATTAAAAAAAAAAAAAAACCCATAATGGATTAAGTGCCTTAAATCAAGTTCCAATGCTTGCCAGAAATATATACCACCTTTTTTTCCCAGAGGATGAGAATTCAGGGAAAATAAGTTAGAGGGTAATTTTCAGCAATAGCCAAGAGTAATGACTAGAATGTATTCTAAGTTCTGAGATGAAAACATATTGTGCATCTAGCCATCAAGACTGAGATTTTTCCAGGGAACCTAATGAGAAAAGGATGTGGATGGTTTTGATATTAATACAAGATGTGCTCTGAATTCAGTGATTGTTTCAAAAATGGAGTCACTCACTATAAATACAAATACATAGGCCCTTTGGATAATCTATTAGTACAAATAATACATTGTTATTAGGAGAGATCGTAATGGTGCTACTATTGATTGTAATGGAGTATCTTCAATGGCTGCACCACAAACCCTGAAAATGAAACATTACCTACAGATTGTGAACACCTCTAGGTGAGTATCATACTAAAGCTGTGGTGGCATCAGTTGGTTAAGTTGTGCCACAGTAAAGCATTTAAAAAACCAAAATTGTTCCTCATCTAAAATCATTTGGGTTCATCACATCTGTGCTAATTGCTGTATTGGTTATGCAGTCAAGATATCCACCATTTAGCACCACCTGTGATCAAACGCAGACTGAACACAGTGGCAGGGTGTATTTTGCCGCAGTTTATGCCTTAAATTACCTCTCAACCAATATGGGCTTCAGGGCTTCACAGGATGGGATTTCACTCTGTTTTCCAATTCTCTGCTTTAATAATCTTCTGAGATAAATTGTGACTGTCATACAGATGGGTTCTTTCAATGCTTTTACTGACAGGCAGCAGTGTTGCTACTCTCACTAAGATCAGGACAGTCCCTCACAAATTTTTCAAATATCCTTCTCAGCTCTTAATTTCTATTTTTTTGTCTCCAAGAAGACACCGATCATAATGGAAGAGTTACTGAAAACTGTAAAGTGACCTGATCTGGAATTAAGAAAGGGAGAAAGGGAGCAAATGGCTTTATTTTTATGAAAATAAATGAAGGGCCAACGACTGAAACAGAAAACCCTTTGCGCTAGAAACACTTTTCACACAACAGGAGACTTCCAAATAGTAGGAACAAAACACTAGCTGAAAAAGTCATTTAGAGCTTAATTTTATATAAATATTACCTGCACCAGTAGTAGATACAAGTTTGGGTTTGCTGCGTGCTCCATCACCTTTTGTTGTATAAGCTGTCACAGTGAAAGAGTACGTGGTTTCAGGCTGAAGTCCAGAAATTATCATTTCCTAAGACGAAATAAAATAAAATACATTTAATTAAAAATATATTGTTTGCCAAAAGAACACAGAATCCTTTAGAAACCTCCTATATGTTACACTTTCGAGCTACTGGCAGTGATAGCAAGCCTTTTAGTGCACCGACAGACTGTACTGTGTGAAATACTTGATAACGCAAAACATTTCACTCACTTAAGCAATAAAAGACAGCACACATCTAAATAGTATGCCTCAGGTAGTTTAAAGCAAAAGGCCAAAGGCTTAGTGGTGTGAACAATGAATAAAGTCTTCTGAAATATCTTGCCTGAGGAATACTACTGGACACTGTGAAACACATGCACATGTAGATATGAGAAACTCAGTTTAACTTAGTCATTGACAGGATACCACTGACATAGTTCTAAAATGCCTAGCAAGAAAAGTGTTGCATTTATATGCACATTTTATAAGTAACGATGGTTTAGCTGAAAAAGAAAACTTTTTTACTTTGATAAAACTTTCACTGCAGCCTTTGTCACCAGGTGGACTCTGTTTCTAAGTATCTGAAAGGACTTCAGAAACAACTCACTCTTCACATCTAAAAGAACTGTGTAAAACACCACTAAAAATTTGCTCAGAGAATACATCTGATTACCCTCAAATGACAGCAGCTACAAAATAAGTAGCTCTTTAGCTAGTGCAAAGTAAGAGCAACATCAAGCCGTAAATATCAAAGCAAGAGGGTATCTTTTTACAGGTGTATGCACACACATGTATAGTCACACAGAAGATGGTGAATGGTGTACCAGAAATGTACTAAACTTATGTCCTGCTATGAAGAGAGTGAGAGGAGTAAGTCTTGACACTCATAATACAAATAAATATTATAGGGAAATATAGAAGGACAGTATTTGGAGGCAACTGACTGGCTCAGAGTCCCCAACCTCCAGCCTGTAAATACTGGACTACTCCTTTGCATTTTCACATGCCTCAAAGAATTTACACTAAATTTCAATGCTGCCAGAGGGATGGTGTATTTATACATCTAGAATAAATAGCAAATGTGCAATCACACATCCCTCAGATTCAACAGTCATGAAAAGTTGACATAAAAATCATGGTCCAGACTATTCATAGTTTATGGATTTTTCAAGACAGTGGATATGAGCTTAGTAAAGATTTGATTTCAATTCAGCGTTTTATTTACAGTCAGTTATTAGCAATATACAAATAATAACGTAATTATCATAATGAGTGGGCAAAATAGCTCAGATTTAAAAAAAAAAAAACAAAACCACAACAAAATGAAACAACACATAAAAATCTACTACCAAAAGATGCCCTTCTAAGACTCTATCTCGGTATTCAACTGAACCAAAAGGTCAAAATCATAAGAAAGACTTCACATCTTTCATAAGATAACTGCACCTGATACTACCAGAATTAAACAGTAAAATGGAACCCTCCCCACAAAACCACAAACCAAAACCAGTCATAAAGATATTAGCCTCATCCAAAACAACTAATATTTCATTGCATAAGAGCTATGACAGCATGTAGTGTTTGAAAAAGTGTGGTTTGGATACAGCAAACATTATTATTTAGGTATAAACACTGCAGGGCATCTGGCTCCGCTGATAGATGTATTTAAAGAAAGCACCACTGACTTTAACTTTCAGTTACACAAAAAAAAAAAAAAAAAAAAAAAAAAAAAAAAAAAAAAACAAACCAACAAAAAAACCTTAAAATGAATACTGAAAAATACAACTACTGGTATGTAACCCTGAACCACTTCTGTTTTATTTTTCTATCACCTTGTAAAGAAGAAATTGTGAGGCAAACTTAGTGACAGCCATCAAAAAGATGAAACACAAAAAACAGTGCTGTACATTCGGGCGTCATGCTAAACCCCAGAACAGGCAAGCAACAGTAACCCTGCTCTCCCTGTGAAAATTTAAAAAAAAAAAAAAAAAACAACAAAGGAAAAACGTGTCATAAGAGAAAATCTTTGATGTTAGGAGCATGCATTTGTGCAAATGACAGAAGAACAACCTGCAAAACAAAAACAAACCCAAAGAAAACACCAAAAAATATCCAACAAAACTGCAAGCAATGCTACAAGCAAACAAGCAAGACAAAAAAAAAATCCCAAATCAAACACACAATGTTTTTCTGCCCAGTCAAAACATACTTACATGTTCAGTAGTATCATCATATTCCCACTAATTTACAGTAAAGGAAGTTGAAAGGAAAAACAAAAGAAATAAGGAGATTTGTAGCCTGGTTGAGATAATGTTTTCTTCTTAATAGTAAAATAAATATGAAAGATGTCTGAAAAAATCATGTACAGTTTGAATTATTCATGTAGAATCACATGGAATTTGGTTAATGAAATCAGGCCAGGCATTATTAGTTCCATTTCTGCCATTCCTAAAAAACAGCTTTATTTTATTTGTCTCTTTCATTGACAAATAAAAGAAGTAAAGAATCCTCTTGCACCACATACCACTCTTCCATAGTAGTAACTTTATTAAAAGTTACCAAGGTAGAATTAAAGGCCACCTGGTTTATTTAACCATGTTACCCGGCTATATGGTTTCCTAAACTAATTCAATTAATCGAGTCTTGAAACCCCACTGATATTTTACCATGAAGGTCCCCATAGCTGCACAAGCCCTGATAACATGCATACAGAAGTACAGTAGGCAGGAARGAGTGGTGGGAAAAGAGTTGACTTTCCTGCGTGAAACAATGGCAAGTGGGCAGGTCAAAGCTTAACTTAACGAAAGAAGTAATACAACTTTCATCTTTATGATGTTTAGATTCTAATATTGAGTCTCCTCAATAGGAGTTGAAGGTTACTGACCTTCTAGTGTTTAAAATAATTTTAATCCACTACCACAGAGAGGCTGAAAGTAAAAATATGTGAAACGAAGAGGAGAATCAAAGCACACTACCATGTCCTTTTCCATCTCCTCTCCCTTTTTCCTTTCCCTTTCCACCTCCTGATCTACTTTCACCTATGTCTCCACTGAATTTAAGCAGTAAGAACATCATGTTTTCCAAAATAGGTAAGTACTGCAGCAAATAGGTAAAACTGCAGCAAAAACTCCTTCAGAAACAGAGACGGTGTTTTACAAGCATGAGCAAAATGCAGGTGTAGGAGATCTATTCTGCAAAAGACTCTCTGCAAAGTTGAAGTTCAGAAACAAGACTGGAAAGCAAGAAAGAAAGGCAACCCACCCATTTGTTAGCTCACACAAAGTGCTTACTAAGGAGATTTTACTCTTTGATTTAGGTTGATTGTTTCTTTTAATTTCCAGTCAATGCAGTCATAAACTGTGAGATAGCAATGACACATGGATAACAATTTCAGTGTAGGATGACTCCTCCAGTGTCAGGAGCTTTGGAAATCCTAAGTTTTATAGAGTACTAGTATATCTCAAACAGTTAAATTTGAGTTTGAGAAGCTTTTTAAACTGGATGTTTTAATCATCTTATAATTTCTAAAACAGATGGGAAATTTTGCAATATAAATAATCATTGCCTATCCAAATGAAGTTCCTCATTTTATTACAATTCTTGATATGAATAACGGAAAGCATAACACCTCAGTGGTTTCTAAAGTTACAGTAAGAACATTAAGTTCTTTTGAAACATGTAGCGAGGTGCATACAAACTAATCACAGAAACCTGCAATAACAGGCTAACATGAGCTTCTAATGATTCTAGGCTCTCCACTGAAACAATGAAATAGCAGAAGGATGGACCAGGCTGTGCACAGTTGACTACACTGCCTGTGACCAGGATCAGATCAACCAAATGCTTTAGAACTTCGGAGTATAGGTATAGTAGGTATAGAGTATATGTAAAGTCTACAGGTTTAAGGGAATCAGAAGAATGACACAGCCTAGCAYTTAGCTGCAGACCAGCTGCAGAGATGAAAGTGTCTAGTTTTGGCACAAGAACTGATAAATGTAAGTGTTCTGAAAAGAACTTTCTAAAATAGAGACAAAAAATGCTAGCGAGTAGACTGACAAACAGAAAGAAAAAAAATCCCTAAACAACCAAAGGCAGGTCTTGATTGCTCTCTGGTAAATGAAACATTTTCACTGTGACCCAGAAAAAAACCAAGTGCCCTAATTACCTGTGCATCAGCCAGCATGATGTCCTTCAGCATGGGCTGACCCTTTGACTCTCCATTTTCCATCCTCACGTAGTGGACCTGGTATCCTCGTATCTGACCGTGCTGCTTATTGGGCACAGGCGAGCGCCAAGACACTTTAACAGCAGTGGAGTTGACAGCCTCCACCTCGACTTTGCGAGGAGGACCACTAGGAACTGGAACAACATCATTGGACAGAAGAGAATTACAGGCACCTGTCCCACCCATGTCTTTCACTTTTCTTTAAGAAAGGGCAGACTCACTATGTTGTCTTTGAAGAATACAAATAATTCAACAAATGAAAATGCTCAACCAATCTGCTCTACCTTTCGGTGAAAAGATCAAAAAACATGACTGATGCAAAAAATGGAAGAAAAAGGAGTATTAGAGAAATAGAAAAAACATGTAAAAATGTACAAAAGCCAAGGAAGATGCTTTGAGATTCAAAGCATTATAGTACAAAGAGATATTTTAATCATTGAAATAATAATACTATAATAAAAACAAAACCACAAAAGATTCAAAAAAAAGATACCCYTTTTTTTTTTTTTTGTTTGTCAAGTTGTGTTTTGGTTTGGTTTGTTTTTTTTTTCCTCAGGATAAAAAGGAGGCTGATTATAAGGCTGTCTTCTGTCACTTTCAAGAATGGAAGAAAAGAAAATGTGTGGAGCATCAGTTTTCCAAGATCAAAAAACAAAACTGGAAAAAAAGCCAACAAAAAAAAAACACAAGCCAAAAAAACCCTCAAATCAAAAGGCACAATATGGAAGAAAAAGCAGTTAAAAACAAAAAAAACAACCAAAAAAGCCAAGACCTGAAAAAAAGTGTATAGACATAACTGTTTAAAAATGACAATGACTGCAAAATCAAGAAAAAGGGAGAAAGTTTTTCCGTGGGAGTTATTTTTACATTAAAGGAGGAGTAAGAAGGATAAGGATGGGCTCAAAGGAGAAGCAGATTCATGTCACTTGCCAAAAAAGGATTTTCTGATTAAAAAAAAAATACAAAAATACCAATAGAAAAAATGGTGTAGAAAGGACAGTCTCTGGTTAAAAAGCTCAAAGGGTGTTAATATCTGGTTATATTTGGGAAAAAAAGAGGAGCAGGAAAAATTACTGTTAGCCTACACAAAAGACAGCAGATGACAGAGCCATAGAGGTGCAAACCGATGTAGTGGAGGCAACATACCATCTTCATCTGTCCGAATCAATACTGCTAAGCTCTCTGGGCCAGGTCCAACATCAGTGTGAGCAGTCACAGAGATCCGGTACTCAGTCCATTTTTCCAGCTGTTCCAAAAGGTACTGGGTACTGTCCGAGGAAATTCCCAAAATTTCATGGGGCTTGACATCTTCTCCATCAATCCCAATGTACTTGATGGAATACGCAGTGATAATGCCATTCTGTTTTTCCACCGGAGGAGGTTTCCAACTTACCAAAATGCTAGTGGAGCTGGGGCTTGTGCAACTAATGTCTTGAGGAGGAGCTGATGGCTCTAATTTCAGTAGTGGGTTAAAGGAGGATTTGAGTGGAAGGATAGAAGTGATTGAAAAAAAAATGAACAAAAGAAAAAATAAAAATAAATAAAAGAGAACCAAATGAAAATAATAAATAAACAAAAAAAAAGGAGAAACTCAAAAAAACAAAACGTCAGATAATCAAATGCACCTTGGCTTATTAACATGAGGAAACTGAAAATGAATAGACCAACTAAATGGTGAAAAACGATGTAGGGGAAATATATGAAAATGAAACCTCAAAACAATATTACCTACCTGTAATTAAAATTCTTCTTGAAATAAAACAAAAATGTGACACTTCTATGACTACTGATCTACCTTTATAATCCTTGCAATTAGTGCAAGCTATAGTACTTTAAATAACACATGACATGTGTTTACTTACAAATTTGGACATATCCCCTTCAAGTGGCTTTACTTTCCTTAAGACAGAAAATCTCTTTAACAGAACGAAAAACTTGCAATAATTGCTAGAAATTGCTCCATAGGTTGCCATTTTTGCAGCCTTTCCATGAATCTCATAAACAAATTGCTACTTTTTTTTAATGAGTCTGCCTGATACAAGTCAACCATATATTGCATTTAAATTGAAAGCATCTACTGAAACATTTATTGCAGCTAACATACTATGAGCATGCAGTCCATAGAAGATGAAGAAAATCTGAGTCAAAGATTTACCTACCAGGAAAAAGTGACAGGCTTGTTGATTCTGACTGTAACTTGTACTTACCCTAGATCAGCTGTCAGTTTTATTTTTTTAACTCCTCTTGGAGATACCTTTGCTAGCAAAGAATTAATCCTACCAGTAATGTAGATTACTTCTACAGAAAAAAAAAAAAATCTACCCCAAATAGTGTGTCAAGAAAGCAGGTATTAATTTTACAAAGGGAGTTTACAAGCTCAGCACATCAGAATGAGAATTTCTGACTTTGATCACCAATCTTCCGGAGCAGGAGCGCTCACCTTTACTCATTTGCTCTCAAAGGAGTATGTTAGCATATTTACCTTTTCCAAGCTCCAGAGCATTTAAGCAGGTATGTCATTCCACTACTTTCAGTGAGGCACATCAAGTACTGAAAGTTAGGTATGCATTTATGTGCTTAAATGCCCTTTGACTTAGCAGAATCTATGCTTACTAATGGATCATTCAGAGCACCGAAAAAAGAAACCATAATTCAAACTCACTAGCAGAATTCCTTTCCTACTTCTGCCAACTGTCTTGTAAGAAAAACATACATTTTGTGTGCAAGACCTTTAACTCCCTTTATGTCCCACTGTCCACTTTTTCTTCCCATTTCTTAAGGGAAAAAAGAAACAGACAGATATTTATACATACTTACAATAGCCACATTAAACAAAATTAAAACAACTGAGAAGTTGTAGGACCCTGCTGTGACCTACTGCATTTACACATGTACAGATGTTTGGCTCCCTACAGCTCTCTCTACAGAGATCAATGGCTATTTACTCAGTATGGTACACTGCTCTTCCGAATGGAAGACAGGAGGGAATTTACGAGTATTTCRATGAATTAGAGTAAGTGGATGTGATAACAGATGATAATGGTCACATTTGGGGTTGTTTTTGTAGACTAATTCAATAATCAACTACTCAAAACAAGTGGATGCCCTTCTACCATTAACTCGTGTAGAAAGTAAAATACATGTAAAATGTCCCTTAAGGGTCTCACAGAAAAGAAATATATCCCTACAGCATCTTCCTCTGATACCAAGATGAAAGGCAGTACATCCTGGTGGATATCACTAATAAAATCATAGAAGTTTATTAATTTTTAATCCATTATACTCCAAAAATGCAAAATAATGCACTTAGSTAACAAAGGATAATTTGGAGGCTATTTTAATCAGTTTTATTAATGCATATATGTTTTTTTTCTTTATTGCAGATTTTTTTGCCAAAAAAAGTAATCTTTGCAGCAAATAACTTTGGTATGACTACTGAAATCAACTGGATTTCCCTACTATCTGAAGTAGGGAAGAATGACACATTCTTAGATTCAAGAGGAGAAAAAGGCAAAGTGCTTACATATGGAACATGCAGCCTTGGCCCCTAGATGTTTATTTTGTATGCAGTCTAAGCAATCTTCACCCAATATAAGATAAGGAGTATTCTAAATAGCTGAAATGACTCCCAGAACAAAAAAAAATACCTTTTCTTAATCAAAGAATTCATTCTGAATTACTAAAATGAAAAGGTGCCTTGCCGCTATCTCTAAAACTAGACTTGTATTTTGTAAGTGCTCTTTATGCTTATTCCAAATGCTTTAGAAAAGCTTCAGAAACACATTTAGCTTTGCTTAAAGGTGTGCAGCACTGTGTCTCCAGTCACAYTAATTGATATTAATATATAATACTAAAAAGGAATGACTGCGTAATCACATCGTGACAGCAAATTAAAAACGATTCATGTCAATAGAGAAACTGAATTTTCTGTTATGAATAATCTTACTTTAAAAACAGTCCATTTAATTTAAAACAAATACAAATAGAACTCCGTTAATTTTAAAATGACACATTGTAATGCAAACTGTCAGGAAAGCAWAACTTATCAAGCAAGACTAACACTTCTGGATGTCATCGCTGAATAGCTGATTGTTTTAGTTAAGTCTTAATTTAAGTTTTTTAAGGTGTATATATAAATCCCTGATATATTTTTGCATCTTATTTGAGGGCAAATGTGATGAGTCTCATGATGTTATTTCCCTAAGCATCCAGTGAGAAAACTGTTTTTTACAGGTGGAAAAAGACAACATTGTAAGAAGCTTAGATTAAGAAAATTGAACAAAATCAGAATGATTAGCCACTATACAAGCATTGTTATGAAATATCTCGTGAAGTCTGAAATATTCAATCTAATCCACTCTATAAATTTTTGCACTTCGAGGAGATGCTRCAGAAATAATCTAGGAAGGGTGCAGACTGGGGAGGCGGAATTTTATTGGTTAAAGATTATTATTAATCCTTACTAATCATATACCTATTGCATGATACACATTGTACCTCATCACATTATAACATTTTATTATGACAACATTATATTGCCTCCTCAGACACTGTTTTACATAGGTTGTTTCTTGCCACTATGTAAAAGCCACTCATATATTAAGCTGATGCCAACACAGCTCAAAAATACACATTTTAAGTATTCTTTTGCTGCATCAAGCAACAYGAATACTGTATTTTGCTTTTTTCTCTGTTGCTGCCTCCCTGGGCTACTTAGATAAATCTCTTTGAGAAACCAAAGAAAAGGGAACAAATTTTGCAAGGAAAGACACCTACTTGACTGCATGGTTCTGGCTGAGATTTCGGCTGTTGAAGCACCCAGGCCTTGAGGAGAGCGYGCAGCTAGGCGGAACAAGTACAGGCTGTTTGGCCTTAAGCCTTGCAGACGGTATGATGTAGTAGGCTCAGTGGAAACCCGTTGCTAAAGGTAGATAATAAGAGAATGTCTTGATTCAGAGACTCTGAATTCCATATATTGCCTATAGAAGAAATGCTTTTACACCCCAATAAACCCATAGGGAAAAACTGAAATTCAAGAAAATAAAGCAGAGCAAAAACAAACAAAACCAAACCAAAACTGAACACTTCTGACATACATTAAGAAACAGTATYTTTTAAAGTCAACTGTTTAATGAGTGAAATTCAAGAGCCAGAAACATTGCTTGACTGAGGAACAAATAGCTATAYACAAAGTAGGAAAGGCTTTTCAGACAAAACCACATGAACAAAGCCTTACCTAYAGCTATCTTTTACAGTGATTTCATAGTGTAAGTAATCTTGGGTTTAACCTTGTTGTTAAATTCRTATTCAAATGATTAAAAGCGAGTTCTTCCACAGGGTAACTTATTAAGCAGTGGCCTCCATTCTGTTTGTAAGTGAAATGTGGATTGGACCCCCTTCCASAAGATAAGGTTATGAATTCACAGTGTATGTGTGAAGCTGCCATAAACATAAACTCAGTTGAAGCATCAGCAGTGAGTGGAAGATGCAGGAGAAACCAATGAGGCTGACAATCTCCTTTTGCCTTCTGAGACTCCTGGCTTCTTTCTTTTCTCTATGACACCTGGTAATAACCCATTTTTCCAGTTTATGGCACAAATGCAACAGATGTCCACAAACCGAAAATTATTTACAAAATAATGGTACAGAAAACGTCTATTCCAAGTTTTAATCTTTAGAAAAMAATCTCATATTTTCTCCTCAGTTAGGGAAAGATTTAGAAAAGCTCAGGAATTGTCTGATGGCACAGAAAAACAAAAATTATCTGAAGCTGAAAATAGATTTCAAAGTTCAAGTATAAGTTCAAAAAAGGCTTAATGAGTCCATTAAATGACCCCAAACATTTTTGCTTCCAAGCCTTTATAAAAGAATAGGAGAGGAGAGACATAATCAATGTCTGAAACTGGATGGAATTTCTGTGGAGGATTCATTGCTGTCTACAGCAAAATTCCACTGGCTGGTAACCACTGACAGCATTTTCTGTGTTTACACACTTTCAGTYTGACCCTAGGCTAAATGCTGCACTTAACAAACCTAAGTATCGAGGCATTTGTACTAAAGCAAGCTACCAAACCGTGAAATTTAAAACATTGCAGCATTTTATGTCCAACTTATTAAAAATCATTAAAAATATGTAAGATCTTGCCACTTACTTCCTCCCCATGCTCCCCATCTTTGTAAACCAGTTCRTAGCTGGAAATGGTATCGGAGCGTGGAGGTGTCCAGGAAAGCAATATGCTCGTTTCAGACTCGGGTTCTGCTTTGAAGTTCAATGGTTGACCAGGCACTAAGGAAAAAGGTGAGTAGTGTTGCAAATTATTWAGCTGGCTACTTCACACTTTCAAACCTTTTAAAACGCTATCTGAATATGGCATGCAATATTACTTTTATCCATKTTACTGAACTTAAACTGATTGATTCACAGTACTATGAAATAAATTTATCTGAGCATAAAAAAAGAATAATGATACATTTAATTCACGTGTTAAAAATTATCAGGGATTGCAAGTAAATGTTTCTGCAGTGTAAATCACATAAACAGAACTGAAATGCAATTGAAAAGATGCCTGGCTATGAATACCAACAATCTAATAATCTATGTGTGAAATGGCAAATATAGGCATCCATTTATTTGTGTTTGCATAAGAAAAAGGTAGTAAAACATATGATTGSCTGAATCAGTCTAGAACAAATTTTAAAACTATTACATGATTTTCGAAATATGAACATTTTTTTGGTCAGCTCATCAATAAAAAATAGTAAAYACATGCTAGTCTTTAAAAAGGCACCCACATAGAATACCCAGATTGTGTTACCTGGAGAAGTTATAACCTAGTCAAGAGTTACTCTTAATTTCTCATTAAGTGGCCTATTTTCACCCTTTAATGASTGGTATTTTTAAGAATATAGCTGAATTTCCAGTGACAACACTTCCTAATTGCAAGAAGCAAAATGCACTTTTGATTGCACTAGTCAAGAACATTCTCTGTTGTTGTATCGTGTGCAATGGTCACAGAAATTGACCACACTAAATGTTATCCTCATTTCCTTCTTGAATGCAGAGCAAATAAGGTTGACTGGGAAGACAGCAAAACATAATTCTGTTGTTGGATTGTGTATGATAGTTTTGGCACCCATATTCTAAAACATTACTTTCAGTTAATAGTGCTGTTGATAAGGCAGGAAAAAGCGTTCCACAGCATTTCTAGCTGTTCAAGAATAAAACGTGACATGTTCAAACTTTTTCAGGGAAAAAAAAAAAGTATGTACTTCTTAGCATGTATTGAGAACAGGTGTGAGAAGTAGGATGTGACAACAATAACGGTTTCACAAACAATTTTGGGGAAGAATTCTATTACATAATTACAAGTATGTTTCTTTTGTACAGTAAAAGACCTAAAAACTCCAGAGAGCAAACTGTTAAAATAACTTGGTATTTTGACTTTTATCTTCCCCAGACTTCGACAGAATATCARTTTGAGGAGAACACTGCCCTTGTGTATGCTGGTACAGATTTGAAACCTAACTTTCAACAGACAGAACCTTTCTACATGAGGTGCATATTCAAGCTCCTGTGAGGATATTGCAAGTCTCTACCATTCTTTTTCTAAAAAAAATTTTAACAAGCAAGAGTTACAGGAGACCAATTTTTTTACAGGAATAAAAGGGGTAGGACTAATTAGATGTCTAAGAGGTATCTGCTCTAACTGCCAGGGTCCAGAAAAGTACAAAGGGTAAAYGATACCTTGAAAGCATGGGGAGCCATTACAGGAAATATCAACCAAGTATTTTTGACAGACTCTGATTTTGCATGGAGAGGTTGCAGCACTGGGGATAGTATGGCTGGGAGAAGGGATGGCTCCTGACAGCATTCCCAGCAGTAACAGAAGGGATGGAAGAGATGCAGCCAGGATCTTCAGAGAGTGTGGCAGGTGAGAGGCAGTGGCACAAGTTGAAACGTGAGAGACTCAGGATAACCCAGAAAMGCAGCCAAGGCCCAAGGATGTCAGACCATACCAGCCCTGGGGGGGTTTTACATCTCAACTGTGTGAAACCCTAAGAAACTCAGTCTGACCCCACAGCTGAGCCTGCTCTGGGCACGGGCTATGGCTGGACACCTCCCCAGCCAACCATCCTGCTAGCTTGAATTGTCCAGTGATGCTGTGATGTGTACTTAATGTATGGATACATGATTTATAGAACACAGCCAAGCAGTAATCGTAAATGATCAATCAAGTGACTCATATGAAGGCTGGTACCATCTGTTATGATAAATATGGCAGCAGATGGAGAACTAAGGGTATTTCCTGTCTCTCCGCATGTTTTAAGACCCTCATTCTCTAAGTATTCCTTTAAAAAATCCCAAACCCTTTGTCATCTTAGGTCTGCAATTCTCAATCATTTACAAGACAAGTTGATGGCTAACTGGACTTTTCCAAATGCTGTTTGTCAAAATAATACCTTGCTTCAAAATCTAGTCTCCCTTCAGATTGTTTTTAACCACCATTAAGCAACTCTGATGTTGAAAACACTGACAGAAGAAAAGGTGACAGGGAAATCTGCATTGCTTCAAACAGATAAGAGAAGATGGAGAAGAAAGAAAACAAACCCAAAATAACAGAAACTAAACACATTTTACTCCTGATGAACTCTGGTACCGAACCCAACACTTAAACCAAATGAAAAGTACCAGTTAAGAAAGTGGAACAATTAACCTTTAAACTGTTTAGGATTTGTGCCTAGAACATACGATATCTGTTCAAAAGACTCCTCAGTGGCACATGAGAGCTAACCAAGCTAGAGCTGACAGAGACTACTGATCTCCTTCAGAGACAGAAAAAACCCTAGAGAAACCACAAAGTGTATGCAAGTGCACTTTATACTCTTACTGAAGTGTTTTTAATTTCACACATCAAATCTAACTCTGTATTAATGCTGTACAGCTGCAGCTCACTAAATAGGATGGTTTTGCATGATTATTCTCTAAATACTGTCTTTTCTGCTTTGAGGGCAATATGCTCTACAAAAATACATTAAAACCTCCAATTTCCAAGTGTATCTTCTTTCTTCTAAATATGACTTATCTTAGGCAGTACACACAAGGAAAGACCACAATGCAATAACAAAATGAAGAACAAAGTCCAGAACTACTTTTTCCCAAAACTTCATATCAAGTTCTATATTTTCTCATGCTTAGTCCTCCATGTTTATTTCTGGATAACCAGAAACAAACATAGATTGCTGGACTTTGTCCTGCATGTGCGGGTCTGTGTCCATCCCTGATTAAAGTGTCACGACAGGATCATAAAATGGGATCTCATAAGGCTTCATTAGTTCCCTGCACAGCGCCTCAGGTAACCAGAGAAGTACTCCAGAACCATGCTGGGTTTGCGAGTGATAACGGAAAAAGAAGAGAGTCTCAAGCCTAGAAAAGACCAGATGACATTGCTAGGATGAAATCTGTACCTCAAGTAAAACTCAGTTCAGTRTGAAATAAGCTTTGCAAAGTACAATAGATTGATCAAGAGGATTTACAATCAGTAGGAAACCTAAAGGGACCAAGAGTTTATGTTTCTGATTTCTCTGAAAGGAGCTTGAAACTCTACAGAAGAGCCCTTAAAACTGAAGAGCTACTTCGCTCCAGGGCTTTTCTTTTGCAAAACAATGCGTGTATTTTTCTAAATACCAAGTCCTACTAGAATATAACTAAAAAATCAAACAGGTAATGTACAAAATAAAATGGGTAATATCTGCATTGTGCTATCCCCTTGTCTCTCTGCTACAACTGAAATATCTTCTTCAAATGAGTCTAAAAGTAACTGAGGCTTGTAGCTTTGCAATATCAAACAAGGAACCACTCTACTCAAAATAATTAACTACTATACATTCTAGATTTAAAAAAAACAAAACCATAGAATGTTATGTTCAAAAGCAATCAGAAATCCATAAATCACTGTCTTAATATCTCTAACTGACACTGTGGGAGCCCAGAGAATAAAATAAACGTGTTGGTAGTCTTCAAGACAGAGTCCACCTAGTCTTGTTTGAATGACTGCAGAATGCACTGGAGAGATAAATCATACCTCAGCATATTCCTGTYTACACTCTATTTCCACAATGTAGCAGTACAGTTGACTTAAAATTGCTSCATCCCTCCTAACTTAAATTCAGTGACGCATGTAATGTGTGCACATTTTCAGCACTTATCCACATATTTGCAAAAACCACAATACTGAACTTGAACAAGAAGTATCTCATATCCATACCCTATTCTGTAGCCTAACTAGGAAAAGAGAAGTAGATTAAAAGCTAGAAGAAAAATCACTGTGTGAAGGTAAGACCCTTAGCATTGAACTCATAATGTCAGCATTTAAAAGCAGCAAAATGGAGACTAGGACATTTAACAAAACTCACCTGTGCATTGAGAGCAGGGGAGTTATTCAAAAGTAGAAATAATCTTTCCTACCTGACCAGAAATGTACCTTGAGGGAAATTTTAAAATTTAAGTAATTTTGAAAGCTGTCCTTTACCTCATCTCAGCATCAATACATACAAGTCTCTCAAAGGTGGGTGCCACAAGGATGATGTCAGAATCTTTTCAGTGGTRCCCAGAGAYAGGATGAATAGCAGTGGCCACACACTAAAATATGGAAAGTTCCACCTCAACCTGAGGAGCAACTTCTTTATACTGAGGATGGCAGAGCACTGGAACAGGCTGCTCAGGGWGGTGGTGGAGTTTCCCTCTCTGGAGACATTCAAAACCCGTCTGGRTGAGTTCCTTTTTCACCTGCTGTGGGTGACCCTGCCTTGTCAGGGAAGTTGGACTGGATGATCTTCAGAGGTCCCTTTCAACCCCAAATATTCTGCAATTCTTCCACCTGCTTTCTTATACAGAGTTGAGTTTCTTGCTACATGCTCTCAGATATCTCAGATATTCTCATGTGGAAGTCCATTTCTAACAGCTTCACAAGGACACTAGGACTGTGGAGTTTCAGAGACATTTGGTTTCTCTGTTCATGTGTTCACAAAAAGAAATTTATAAGTCTGGTAAAGCAGATAGTTTGCTATAACACAGAGCATTACTCCTGTGCTACCAGCTCTTTCTCTGAACTTCTAATCTTCTTTTACCATAAGAACTCCAGAAACATTAATTTCGTTTAAGCTAAGGCTCCATGTATGTGCCTCACAAGTCAGATATTGAACCTTCTAATTACTGTCCTTCTTTCCTATGTTCAGAATATTAGCCTTTTATAACTGTAACAAACCACAGTCTTCAAATCATGATGAATCCTTMATTTAAAACTAGTATGTTTTGTATTTTAACCTTTTCCTGAAGAAGCATATGCTTACAGGTACACATTCATTTTCCTGGATATGTACTCATTTTTTCTCTTTTTCTCCAGTAATCCACTATCCAATAGGCCTTGTGTATCCCTCTCCTGTCTTTCTGCCAAAGCTCAGAACAAAACCAAGATTCACTTAATTGCTTCAGTAGATATTCTCTTTGAAGATCAAAATGAAATTAAATGAAACAAAATGAAATGAAACAAACCCAAACCCAGACACTCAGTTCTAAATTCTAAATTCTAAGTTCTAAGTTCTAAACTCTAAATTCTCCTGATACACACAGGTTAAAATATGTTGCTCAGAGTACACATTCTTCTGACCAGTTTAAGCCCAGAAAGGAGTTATGAAGAAATATTTAAGAAATGTGTCCTGAGCCACTAAACTGGACAAAAAGCAACTTTGTTTTCTAATTAAGTAAAAACAAAAAGAGCAACAAGTATCATAATAAAACTTCTATCAGTATTTCTTCATTCTAAAATTTGGAACGTCAATTAACCTTCATAATAGACTGGTCCGGATTCCATCCTCAACAGAATCTACTCCTTTGGCCTCAAATGCAGAATAAGAACTCTCTTAAATTTTGGAATTGATCTCCTTTTATTCAAAATGCTCAGCTACACAGCTCTTTTTTGATTACAGAGTTCGTTGAAATGGTGTTTTTTTATCATAAAGAAAACACTGCTGAAAACAACTGGGTGATAGGACATGGCTAGGACCTGCAAACTAAGAAGCCATTCATACATCCATTTCAAAAGAAAAATTCTGCTATACTAAGAAAACAAATATTCTCTGAACAGTTTTTTAAATAACAAATTATTCATTCTTATCATCTCTCTCCAAAGATCAGAATACACTTAAGGCAGGAAAGCTTTGAACCATCTAACAGAGCCTGTAAGTCACAGATGTCAGTAAGTTTTTATTTTATATACAGTCTAATATCCCCCAAATTAGCATAAATGTTAAGATAAATATATATTATTCGTTCTTTAAAAAAAAAAAAAAAAAAGAAACAACAAAAAAACCTCAATCAAATGTAATCATGATCCCATTCCTATTTTTCCTCTTTTTAAATGTTTCTGTTAAATCAATCTTCCTTTTTCTTAAATGGCATTTTGGATTCACTTTAATATTTTGAATCTGTTTAATTTTGAAAGACTAAACTAAACCAGTCATATTCAGATTTAAATTAAAGAAAATCTGGAAGAAAAGGCCAAGGAGGACACCTTTTTTTGTGATGTTCACTGAAGAGAAAATACTGGATAGAAAGGTGGGGAAATCCTAGTTTTCAACTGTACCCTGAACTGGAGAACTTCACTAGACTTTCTTAGTTTTTACCTCTTTTATGAATTAAAACATTTGTATTTCAAATAAAAGTATCAGTGCTTAAATATGCCTCCTTTATGACTGATTCTTTGTTTTCTTTAAATTTCTCTAATATAGTCAMAATTAAATATTGTCAGCATAACTCCATCATTAATTTGAAATCGCTGATTAAGAAATGCTCAGCACTACTAATGCTGCTGTAATTCCTTCAGATCACAGCAGTAATCAGAAACAGATGGGCACTCTTACTTCTCTGAAGTGACCTCAGAAAGTAATGTAACTTGGGCCAGTCCAGCTGAGCCTCAGTGCTCATTATTTTGATTCCTTCATCCTTCACTAGGGAAGCCACTCTCAGACACTTGCTAATCTAAGAGGTTTACAGTTATGAGTGAAAGCACAGATAAGGAGCTCACTAAACCTTCCTCTTAAAAAGCTTTATGCACGTGGATTCAATCAGAAGTCAGATGCCAGTATAAAAACTAGTTCTCTGGAAAAGGTTGGAAATGCCAAAATTAAACTTTGGTGTATATATTTACATTTGCATGTACACACAGATATCTTTTTTTCCTACCACTGTAAAACCTAAAAATCTTGAAACTTCTTAGCTGGGATACTACAAAAGGTAACACTTAGCTCTTTGTGCAACACAGCATCTAGAAAGATTCCAGGGCAATACATCAATTTCTGTTTTTATTAAATTCATATTGGTAAAATGCGGAAGTAAAAAATGGATGAAAATAACTGTCTACAGTTACTGTTTCTAAGAATTTGAGGGATGCTAAATTCTGCAACAGGAAACTTCCCTGTACTAAAAAATTCAAGTACTCTTATATATTTCTAGGAAATCACTGACCTACAGTAATACTTCACACAGCTTTCTCTAAACTGCTAGACAAAAAGAGCTTTTATTTCTTATTGCTACAATAAAACACTTGGTGCAGTGTAACTCCACCAAAGCTTCTCACTTTTGACTTCGCAAAAACTTTTCTGCCATGTTTTTTACTGTGCTTGCTTGTCTTTTGCTAATAAAACTAATTCACAGACGTAAAACTTCTTGAACAGAAACAAAACAACCGAACTGCAAACATAAACCAAGAAAATGTTTACCTTGCTGTATGCATTTTGTAGGGACAGGATGGATTTTTGGATATAAATCCAAGTGTATAGACCTGCTTGCTTGAACCTACACAAAGGTTTGTTTGTGTTTAATGCTTTCATGTTTTAGGTGTTCTTACCAAGAATCTTACCAACTAACTGAGTATGCATGCAGTACACAAACATTTTAAATTTCCAAAAGCAATATTCACTAGAGTGATAGAGCAGGGGGGAACTACATCTCACCTAAACAAAACCCACCAAAACCCACCAGTAATATCTCAAAAAAAGCTATGACAAACATGTTCAGTGCACAGAGCACTGCCAAACAAAAGCCTTAAGATTTGGCCACCTCCAGGATGAAGGTCTCCTTGAGACTTCAGTTAAACTGCAGATAAATTTATTGATGCTGATGAAAAAAGAAAACATGAAGGGGCAATTTCCTCTCTGCAAAGATAACTTGCACTGTGGAATTGAGAAAGATTATCTACAAATACTGAATAAACTGTGCAGCCTCAGCTGCATACCCTGAACAAACTGGGTATCCTTGGGGGGCAGGGGGGGTGGGGATTGTAACATTTTAAACTCAAAGTCTCTCCCTGCAAAATTATTCATATGTTCAATTATTTTCCCCCAAATTTTTTTTTCATTGCTGGCTTACCTCCTGTTTGAGTGATGACTTGAATGTCACTAGAAAGTGGTCCATCCCCAACAGAAGTAAAGGCAAGAACCTTCACAGAGTATGTTTTCTGGGGTACAAGATTCCCAATAGTGGTAATATGGCTGTCAGCCACATTGTGCTTCATCCAACTGTTGACGTGTTGAGTGGGATCCATGGTGTAATAAACTCTGTAACCTTGAATTTGTCCATTGGGTTCCTCAGGTTCTTCCCACTGTACCAGAATGGTGGTGGAGCTCAACATACGGGCCTGCACATTGCGGGGTGCACTTGAAGGGGCTTGTTCTGAAGTCCTTGTCGACACGGGCTCGCTGGGTGGCCCTCGCCCAATGTTATTTACAGCAACTACCCGAAATTCATACTCTGAATAGGGGCTTAGGCCAGCCACGCTATAACGTGTTGTGGCCACCCCATCAATTTCTTTATATGGCTCCTCGGAGTTTTTGGGTTTGTGTTGGATTATGTAGTAAGAAACTGGCTCAGGGTTTCCAGAATCCCAAGTCAATGTTATGCTAGTTGCTGTGCTTTCTGTCACCACAGGTGTTCCAGGAGGTTTGGGTAAGGCTAAATACAAAAAACCAAAAAAAACCTGTTAGCACTATACAATAGCAGACACTATTTATTAGAAAAAGAAGCTTACAAACAGTAACAACAAAATGAAACAGAAAGATGAAACAGAAAGAAGATGTGATCTGTTCAGGGAAAGCTTTTGGCAATTATAATTCCACCAAAATCTATTGGAAAATCTTCAAGTTTTGTTCCATACAGTTCATTTATTGTGAATTATTGATACTGACTTCTGTAATAAATCCATAACCATATGCAGAAGAGGAATCTTATAGAACAACAATTCACAATTGCAACTGAATTTTCAGGTATTTTTGGAACCCCTTGTTTCCATTTACTCAGTGAATACRATACTTGGACACCCAACAATTCTAAAAATCAAATGACTGGTTCTTAGAGGCTCCTCCTTACTTACTGAAAGGTAAATGCAACACCACAAGATCCTTGCTTTAAGTGAAATGAAGGCTGGGAGCCAGACACAGGAGAATAATGGAAAACTGTGACTAAATTATTTTAATAAATATTACTTATTCAATTACTGATTATTTCTGCTGCTTGAACCTGTATTTTGTCTTATGCCAGTGACTTTCTGGAATATTTACCCTCTTGATTTAAGAGGGCAAATGGCATTTAGACCTTCCAGTGCAATATATTTGCTGAGAATGAATGAAATAAAAGACAGAACTGTGTCCAAATAAATGTGCTTGAGATATACCTTTGACAGTTATCTGCGCTATTGCTTCTATAACACCAAGGGTAGACATAGCAACGCAAGTATAGTTTGCAGACTGTCTGACATCATTAAGCTCAAGGACGTTCCTCCCTATTGGCATATCATCTTCAGGTGTCAAATCTTCTGCTCCTAGCATCCATTTCACATATGGCATTGGTGACCCCACCGCAACACAGGTGATATTTACACTCCCGCCAGGCATGATCTCATGATTTGTGGGGGGGATAGAGAACCTTGGTGGAACCCGTCGAACTGGAACAAAACACAAAAAAAAGGTAATAACATATACAAAAAAAGAGAACTGAGTCTTGCATAAGGACAGCATGCAGTGTACAGACACAATTTACTGTTTTAACGTTTATTCCGATCTGCCAGAAAATATGTATAAGAGAAATAAGAGGCTAAATAAGAATTTTGTCTGCACACAATGTGAATTATTCTGTATTTATTTGAGGATATGATTAAGCACATTCATACAAAGACTGTTTCAGACCTGCTAGGGCCCCACATGTAACTAACTACATACTAACAATACACAAACACCATGCAAAAGATATA
>NW_026623426.1:30000-41423 GCF_030028575.1 Malurus melanocephalus
ATTATTAGTCATACCTGTCATACACAGAGGTAATTTCTGAAAATAATATAGCCAATTGACCACTATCAACCTAAAGAACTACACTTTACTAGCAAGTCTTACACTAAATATGTATATATACACACATACATTTATATTAAGAAGAAAGAGAAAAGAAGAAAATAGAGTTGTGCTCTGCATACATAAAGTTATAAAGTTAGAAGCCTTTCCTTTGCAGTTAGACAGCAGAGGTCAGGTAGGCAAACACCTCAATGCCTTGGGGTTACACTCAGCTGATTAGTGGCACACAGAGCAGTCACCTCAGGAGTTTGAAAAGAAAAGCCAAACAAAACAAAACCAAGAAAAGAAAATAAATGCAAAGCACAGTTTAACTTAATGCAGAAAAGAGTAGAAGTCAAAATGTAAAAATATAAATATACTTACAAACCTTAACCCACAGGATAGACTGGACTCAAGAGTGCTTTAAAAGAAAAAAATAAACCCCAAGCCTTTCCTCCACAGTTTAAAATTAATTTCACAATTGACACATTTACCATGGCATTTGGATTATTACAGTGGTAATTGTATAGATCCTGAGAGTATCTTAGCCCTGAACCTGAACGAACAGTCGATGCCAGGGTTATGTCATTCCTACCTCTGACATATAGATTGGCAGGGGCAGAATAGCGTGTACCCGCACTGTTGGTTGCAACACACTCATATTTGCCTTGGTCAGATTCTTCACTCAGTTCAATTTGGAGGGCACCTGTATGAATATAAAATATATTGCCAAAGAGAGGGTCAGAGAAGGCTTTTCACATCCATAACAATACACCTCTCAACAATATGAAAAGCTTGTATGCGAAGGTCCACTCAACGTCGATTCATTTTCTTGCTAAGGTGCACAGACAGAAAATGATGCAATGAAAAAAACAGAGATTATTTTTTTCACATCATCAGTGCTAGCACAGGAAAACAATTAGCATTTGGCAAAAAAAAAAACAACAAAACCCTCTCTAAACAATACTCTTTCCTAAACCATTAAATGAAGATGGGTGAGACTGCTTCAAGGAAGAATGGCTTTTGAATAAAACAATAGAGATTAAGTAGTTGGGTCATTATAATTTCTTAATTTTTATTTCATTGYTTCAATCTAGTAATAAAAGTCACACAAAAGGTGGTACTCGTAAAAAAGCAGGACAGACTTCAAGAAATCTTCTGCTGAAGAAAGCCAAAAATGCGCAGCAAGAACAAAAAGGCTGCTTGAAGTGAAAAAAAAAGAAACTGTATTAGTCACTTACAATTATCAAAATAATATTTTAAAGAAATAAAACTCCTTTAAGACATGCAGATTGATAAGAAAAGAAAGACAGTTTTCCGCAACTTACAATCTTAAAGTACGTTTGCTGAAAAACAAAGAGCAGTTGAATTAGAAGACAAAAAAGTTCAAAAGCATGGTCTACGCCAACAAGGAAGAACCAACCAACCACTGCTGAGGACCATAGGAGGGCCCCCCCGAGACACCCATCAAAATCCACAAGTGGGATTAGCAGTGTGGTGTCACAAAACCCAAGAAAAATAAAAACAAGAATCATGAAAGAAGTAAACAGTTTTGCTAGAGTATCAAAAACCAACAATACCACATACCACCAAGAATAATGAGTCAGTAACCATTCATTTCCAAAGCCTGTAGATTAGAAGATCCAAAAATCCAGAGGTGAGAGAATTCCAAGAAAAAGAAAACTACAACAATAACCAAAAAAAAAAAAAAAAAAAAAAAAAAAAAAAAAAAAAAAAAAAAAAAAGGCAAAACCACAATTAAGGGAAAAAAAACATTTCTGTAATTTTTAGGGGGGGATACATAATTTTCAATTTTATGAGGTCAAAGAAAAAAAAAGGATTGAAGAAGAACAAAAACAAAAACCTTTTATGAAAGTTAAGACAAAAAGAAGATAGTCCATGTTGTCTTCTGCATGTCTGCTACTGTTCTCCAGACCATCTTGGCTTTGGTCCAGGACAAGAACAGCTAAGGAAGAAAAAAAATGATCTTTTTTTGCTCCAGTTGGACAAAAAAAAAAGAGGAAGGAAAAAAAGAAGAAAAAAAAAAGAAGAAAAAGAAAAAAAGAAGAAAAAGAAGAAGAAGAAAAAGGAGAAGAAGAAGAAGAAAAAGAAAAAAGAGGGACAAATGGTACGCTGTGACTGGGCTATGGCCAGGAGACCTGGATATGCTTTCTTTGAAGCATATCACAAATTAATTCTTTTTTTTATTATTATTATTTTATTTTTTTCATGAACAAATGAAAAGGGGAAAGGAAAAGGCAATGTGAAAAAAGAAAGGTCACAATATGAAAGTCACTGATCATAACCAAACAGGACAAAGGAAAAAAAAAATCGGATGATGGACATTTCTGTGGGTTTTTGTTTTGTTTTGTTTTTTTTCTTAAGGAAAACAAAACAAAACAAAACCAAAAACAGGACAAAGATGAGAGGGATGAAAAGACAGAAAGAATGAGTAAGATCATTCTGTGAACGTTAGTTCAGCACTCTTACCTCTTATTGGTGTACCACCTGGGTGGATAATATGAATGCAAATAAGATTAGAAAGAAGAAGCATTAGTACGAGAAGAAGGAGGCTAGGGCTTTGGAAGAAGAATCAAATTAGATTTACAGAATTAAATAAGGTCTTAAGAGAAACTTGAATTACTATACTGTTAAAACAGGAATATATTCGTATTATCAGGTTATAAAAGCAAGTTGCATTGTACCACAAAGGGCAAAAAGGCTACAATTGGCTGCACTGCCATTCTCAGAGTAGCATCTGAGTTCTTAGACTTCTGGTTATAAAGGGTTAGGTATCAAATATGCCTCAAATACTTAAAGGAAACTTCACAAAACTGTACTTATGACATATTTTAGGAAAATATTGGAAATTCTATTTAAATATATATATCCATATATATATAAAAAGAGGATACATTGAAGGCTATCTCAAAACAAACACTGTAGTTTAGGCTGGATTATGGCATTTACTGTTCTAGATCTATGTGATACATGTGTACTGTTTCTTTCAGGTGTTGCTAGGACTGATAAGACAACATTTCTGTGGAGGTGTGCGTGTGCGCCACTATAGGGATCTTGTGACTATACTGACTGTTAGTAAAATGCATGCCATGCATTTTAAGAATAATAATACTAATCATATAATAATTATCATAATCATAATAATAATATTCTGAATATGGAAATTAGTGGGGGTGAAGTGCGCTTCAGAACTAAGCACTTACCAATAGATTCTGGAGATTTAAATACGGAGAGAAGAAAGACAGCATAAAAATATTATTATATTCCTTATAATTTGGTACAAAGTTTTCAGTTAAAGCTTTATATACTAAATCATCTATGTCACATGTGAAAAAAATCTTAATTTACATTAACAGAAGGTTAATTTACACAGTTCTGCTGACAACAAGCAAAAAGTCAGTTAACAAGACGATTTAACATCACAGGACAGGTCAAAAGCTGAGAGTTCTGGGAAGACACGTGATTAAACAACTTAGATTCTACAACGAAATCTACTACAATTGTCAAAGATAAAAGCTCATTAGATCCCAATGATCTTATTTCGGGATAAGCTTTAAACTTGATAAATTTAGAGATGTTTTTGGTTATTTTGTTCTTTTGTTTTAAGTCTAAAGAGAGCAAAAGAATAAACTAGGTGAGGAGGAGAGTGAGAGAACTGCTAGGGAGGTGCAAGGGGCAAAGAGARAAAGAGAGCAGCAAAAGCTGGAATCTACACCAAAAGCAGACTTCTGTAGATCCAGAAAATACAGGATTCATAAAGCTTTAGCGTGGGCGCACACTACTGTGGCTAAATGTGTTGGAAAAAAATGCTCAGGCAGCATAAAAACCCCAACTTTATTCCATAATTACCCAAAGATTTCTTTTCCTTTTTTTTTTTTTTTTTTTTTTTTTTTTTTTTGTTTTTTTTTCAGGTATAAATCTGCATGGGAAGAAGTACTGTGCTTTATGTATTTGTGAGAGGAAAGAAGATGTGTCCAAACTGGCTAATCTTTGGTGAAGTCAAATGTGGAAAAGACAGCACAAAACACATTTTCGATTTTAATTGAAGTGTCTAATGCAGGTTTTGGTTTTGATGAATATAACCATTGGTACTCCTTGCAATTTCTGAATGAAGTCCAATGTTGAAATAAATTTGTTAAAAAAAAATTAAAAGGAAAGAAGAAAGAAAGAGGAGAAAATGGATCCATCAAATACTGCAAAAAGCAGTAAAGAAAAAAACTATCAAAAATACAGTCACAGCAGTGAGCAATGTGGAGTAAACAGAAGCTGCAAAACACATAGAGACAGACTCTATAGAAAGCTATGACAACATCACAGACATGGGCAACACACTCAGTAACACAGAAAAGGAGAGGAGAAAGAGAAATCATTACCTATAAATAAAAATTTTTAAAAAAGGAAGAGAAAGAAAAGAAAGAAAAAGTGAGAGAGAACAACTCTGGGCGTCGGTGGAAACAGTAACAAGACCCTACCTGAGCGTAGCTGCTTGATGCGGCCATTATTGTTGCTTGTGTCAACAGGTAAGAAATCTTTGAACCAAGTTATTTCAGGGTCAGGATTGCCACTGGCTGCACATAACATGGTAGCTGTACGAGTTCGTTCAACCACCTTCAGCTGTGGGCCCATATCAATGGTTGGAAAACCTCGAGGGATTTGATCCTCTGAAAGAGAAATGTATAAATTGAGGGATTTCACATTAGTTGTGAGATACTGCATGAAAGCCCAAATCACCATCCTGCTTAACATTCAGTGATCACCTGATTGTTTCCACAGAAGGAACTGTATGAGAAAAAACAGATACCCAGGCAGCATTTATGGTTAACTTACATTACTCAAAATACTGATAAAAAAAAAATCATTAAAAATGGCTAAAAACTTTATACTTACAAAATCAGAAGCGATACTACCTAACCTGCAATCATTATACTCATCCTATGGTACCATACAACACTGATGTTGCCCTACTTGCAGGAGTCCTTACTATTCTATGTGAAAAATTCGATTGCCATGTGTATCAACAATAGGGAAAATCTCTTCCCTTTACATCAGAGRAGTACATAAGAAAGAATGAACATGGAGTATAAGATGTGGCCAGCAACTCAGAAGAGCCAGGTTATGTTTCTTGCTTCTATCATTATTACRTATTTGCTGTTGCTCTTTACATCTATTGCCCCAATCGTCTGTCTTACAGATGGACAGTGACAGTGTTTTACTGTGACAGGGRAAGTGCTATGAGGATGAACACATTATATGACTGCAAAACATTGGGAAATTGTTTTAAACATTTAAGTGAAATGTTTAAAACATTGGAGCTATGTGGATAGCACAGTTGAAGGGACTGAATACTCATAATGATATTAAAACACTCAGACACAGCCAGAAAACCTCACACTAGTGTGSTCAATATTGAAATATTAAAAAATACTGAGCAAGAGTAATTGGGTTTTATGACACCTGCTAGCAAGTAACACTAGAAGCACAGTAGGATTAGGAAATTTCTCAGAAATCAAGTCAGCATGTCTAAAATGATCTGTTTGAAATACATCATATTGTACCTCATTTCTGCTACAATGGCAAAATATTTTTATTGGAAAATAATATTATTTTCATTCAAAAATGAAAATCCAAAATTATCACAGAAAGAGGATCAATGCTAACTATAASATAAGTTATTAGATGTCTTTACTGGTCATTACTGACAAGTAGTTGATTAGGGGGATTAAACTAACAAGGGAAATTGCTCAATATCAACATCTCTCTAATCAACTTCTTTCATTTAGACATGTCATATTTTCAAACAGGTCAGGTAAGTCTTCACACATTTCTGAAAAATGTATAGCAAGCAAGCACAGCCTATATATCTTGGTAGTTTGTGGGGTGTGATGTTGCTCACGAGCTACTTAATTGCCTGTAACACAAGTGCACATAGATAACCATACAATTGCAAAATAGTTTGGGACCTTAAAGGTCATCTGCTTTGACATGGGCATGGCCATGGGCAGGGACCTCTTCCATTACAGCAAGTTATTTTGAGATAGATCCAACCTCGTCTTGTACACCTTGGGATGGGGGATCCACAGCTTCTCTGAGCAACTTGTTTGTGCTTCCCCATTCTCACAATAAAACCTTTTTTTCGAAGATCTACTCTCCTGCTTAAGGCAAATCTCCCTTTTCCTATCACTACATGCCCTCGTGAAAAGCCCCTCTCCAGCCTTTTGTAGTCTACTTAAGGTACTGGAAAGTATAAGGTCTCTGCAGAACTTTTTCTTCTCCAAGCTGAACACTCCCAACTCTCTCAGGTTTTCTTTGTAGAAGAGATATTTCAGACCTCTGACCAACCTTTGCCTCTCCACTGGACTCATTCTAACAGGTCCAAGTCATTCTTGTGTTGGAGGCTCCACACCTGGATGCAATACTCCAGGTGGGAATCTCACAAGAAAAGAATAGAGGGATGTAAGCCCATCCCTCGACCTCCTGGACACGCCTCTTTTGATGCAGCCCAGGATGTGGCTGGCTTTCTGGGCTGCGAGTGCATATTGCTGGGTCATACCAAACTTTTCATCCACAAACAATGCAGAGAAAGTCTTGATCCATTTTCCACCAAGCCTGTGTTTTTTCTTGGAATGGCTCCAACAGAGGTACAGAACCTTTTGCTTCACTTGGCCTTGTTGCGTATCCTTATWTTCCCATGGGCTCACCTCTCAAGTCTGTTAAGGTCAATAGAAGACAATCTGTGGCCTCCAGTGTGCTGACCACACCACTCAGCTTGGTGTCATCGGCAAACTTGCTAAGGGTGCACTCAATTCCACTGCCCATGTTGCTGACTAAGATGCCAAGTAGCACTGGTTCCAGTACTAAGCCTGGGATTCCCAGTTTTCCTAATTAGACTTCTTTCCAGCTGCTCTCCAACTASACATCAAGCTGTTGACTGTACCACCCAGCCAATCTTTTATCTGCCAAGCGATCCACCTGTGAAAATTCATGTGGTAGAGTGTCAGTGCTTTGCACAAATCCATATAGGTGATTTCTGCGACCCTTCCTCAGCCACCTCTGCTGTAAACCAATCACAGAAAGCCACCAAATTGGTCAGCCATGATTTGTCTTTAGAGAAGCCATCCTGGCTGTCACCAACCACCTCATCATATTCAATGTCTCTTAGCATAGTTTGCAGGGGGATCTGCTCAATGATCTTGCCAGTTACTGAGGTAAGACTGCYTGGCCTACAGTTCCTGGGTCTTCCTTATTTCCGTTTTTAAAAGTGGGGGTCACGCTTCCCCCTTTCCTGTCAGTGGGAACTTCACTGGGCTGCCMTGAGTTTTCAAATATGATATAYGGTGGCTGCATTCTTTCATTCCAACACCCTAGTCATAGGAGACATCCCTGTGTTGCCATGATGCCAATTATCCAAGCCTTGCAGGCGTCCACTCATCTCTAGTTCCATCTCTATTCCCCACACTGTGTTAGCATAAAGGGGTTAAAGTTGCCCCCCAGTGAAGATGACTTTCTGTCTGGTGTTGCTGGAATGTCTTGCAGTCCCTCAGGTGCTCTGCTGCTGACCTGAATACCCTCTCCAGGCTCTGAACATCTCTTTCTGGCTATCTATCTCACTAGCATAAGTGGGATGGCATGTTGTCCCCACACCTTATCACTACTAAACCTGATGATATGTCCCTCCCTCTCATATCTAATATAAAGCCCTATCAATAAGCCCCACCAGCCCTTGACCAAAGACCCTCTTCCCCCTTTGAGGGAGCTGAATCCCATCTGCATTCATCAAGCTTTGTGCTGTGTAGGCCATTCAATTCCCAAATAAATCAACATTTTGGTGATGACACTAATCATGGAACCATGCAGGTCCATCTGTTTCTTTCAAAGTTACTACCTACAACCAGAAAAACAGGAAAAATAACTGGTGTTCTGGATTCACCAATCATCCCAGGGCTTTGGGACAATAAACACAACTCTCTGGCAAGCTTCCATCTCTCTTCAGAACTAGGATTTCTACCAATCAGCGGATAAATGTCAAATCATTCACCAGCCACAGGCTCTTCCCAAAGAAGGGTATGTTTCATGTCTGCTTATAAACACAAAGTCTTTTCTTTGGTATTAGCTGACAAGATTTGACTTGTGACACAGAACAGGATTTTTATGACCTGACTTTTGCTACTTGGCTTATATAAAAAACCCTAGAGTACCTTTTGCAAATTCCTAAATGTACAACAAAGATAATCTATCTTGAATGTTAATAGAATGAAGTAATAAAGAGCCTTCCTTTCTTATTTTTAATAAGGGCAATTAAATTCCATCCATCTGCCTTATGCATAGAATCTCTTTGAATGAATGCTCTTCATGAAATTTTCATGAGAAACATCACAATGTAACATTCAAATACCCAGAACTGTTACATTTTTGACAGTTGTGGCTTGTATCCAACATGGCTTTCAGGTATTTGGCAAAACCCCCTGATATCCAACATCAAATGGACAAGGAAATAATGGAATTTCCAATTGGAGGGCTTATCACAGTGGGTTTAGTTTAAAATATGTTAAATGCCTTTTTTTTTTTTTCTCTAAGTTTATCTGTGATTCGTAGAAAACTCTCTTTATACTTTAGGAATACCAAGTTTGACAGATCATCAAGCACACTATGAATCAAAGCTGAGCATCATTGAACAACTGCATCTATGCCACAGTAAGATAAAAGTAACTATTACAAAATTTTTATATATTGGCACCTCTACAATTTTACTTGAGGTGACCAGAAAAAAATKTTTTTCTGATCGTTAATATGCTCATTAGGCTCTAAACTATACTGTATACCGCTTTTCCCATGTAACATTCAGTTCTAGTCAATTAGTTTCCAATTCATCAACAATTTAAATCAGACTTGACCTTCTCAAACCATTTGGTACTGTCATTTTGAGAGGCCATTAAAGGTCAGATTTCTCCATCCTCATGGCTTAGTGACTTATACATGTAATACATATTTTGTTTAGGATGACAGATACAAGGGATTTAGCAATAGGGCACATTCTTTGAATTTGTTAGGTGTATTAAAGGTGCTGAATTCCATTACAGGCATTAAAAGAATACATTTAGTCCTGTGCTAGTATGATTTCCAATTGCTGCACGAACTCCAGAAGTTATTTTTCAGTGTATGATCCTAGCAATGTAGAAGACAATTACAAAGAGAGGTTACCAGATGAGCCCTTAAGAGAGAAYGATACAAAATGACCTTGCCTTTCTTTGTATCATGTTTCTTAGTATTTCTGAACTCTCTCTGAATTTGTTTGATGTTGTTCACCCAATGCACATAGAACAGACAGCAAACAGAAGCTGGAAACCACTGTGCTGCTAGAAAGTGATAACCTCTTTGCCATTACTGAAATTTGGTGGGATGTCAATGCAGTGTGACTATTGATGGCTGCAGGCTCTCCAGAAGAAACAGGTGAGGAAAGAGGGGCAGAGGGGTTGCCCTCTACATCAGGAGGGAGATTGAGTGTGAACAGCTGTCTCTGAAGAACAGCTAGAAGCAGGTCAGAAGCCTGTGGGTAAGAATCAGGGACCAAGCCAACAAATGGAAACCTGTGGATGGCTTTAAGCACAGAACCCGGATCAAAAGGAGCCTATTGATAAAGACTTTGCTCCAGCTACTGGAGGCATCRTGCTCTTAGGCTCTTGTCCTTCTGGGGCACTTCAACCATCCCAACATCTGCTAGAAAAGTAGCATAGCAAGCYRCAGGCAATCCAGAATACTAATGGAAAGCATGGAGGACAACTTCATGAGCCAGGGAATAGACAGCAGCCCTACCAGAGGTATGCCATCCTGGATCTGATGAGCATCWGCATAAGTGAGCAAATCTTGAATGTCAAGATTGGAGAGAGCCTGGGCTGAAGTGATCATGCATTGGTGGAGTTTGCAGTCCTGAGTGATAYGGGTCAGGTGAGGAACAAAGTTAAGCCCCTGAACTCTGAGAAAGCAAACTTCCAGCTCTTCAATACAAAAGTCAGTGGGAACMACTGGGAGTCCTCTCTCAGGGACAAGGGAGCAGAACAAAGCTGGCAGACTTCCAAGGAAGTCTTCCACGGAGCACAAGAGCTGGCAATGCCCAGGAGCAAGAAATTGGACAAGGAAGGCAAGAGAACGGCATGGCTGAGCACCGAACTGCTGGTCAAACTGACGGGAAAGAARCAAAGGYACAGGCAGTTGAARCTAGGATGAGTAGTGACCTGAGAAGAGCAGAGAGATGACGTATGGTTGTGTAGGGATAAGGTGAGGAAGACCTAGGTGGAGCTGGAATTGAACCTGGCAAGAAAGTGTTCAAGATCAGGTTGGATGAGGCTCTGAGTAACCTTGCCTACTGGAAAGTGACCCTGTCCATGCCAGAGGTTTGGAAATATACAATCTTCAAGGTACCTTCCAACACAGGCCTTTTTATGATTCTATGATTACTTGTTCTGTAAACAAGATCCTTGCAGCCAGTATAGCAATTGCTTCCCTTCCAAGCAACTTGTTTGGGAAAAACACATTATCCTTTACATTCCGATTTCAGTATAAGTATACCTAAAACAAACGTAACATATGTAATTTTACATGTTGCTGCCTTTGTCCTAAAGGTGAGTATGCCCTCGCAAGAATTCATCAGCATTTAGGGCAGACACTCAAACTTAGTGGGTTTTTTTTTTGTATGAACAGTAATTTTGATGGAATGGTATCTTGAAAATAGCCACAAGTTTAATTATGCCCTACCAAAAAAAGAAACCATACTTACCTTTAAGTGGTATTCACAGAAAAAARCATAGCTGTGCCACAACCATATTTTATAAATACTGTTCTGCTCATTACTTAACTCCATTTCCTCTCTTCTTAAAGAATAAATGGGCTGTTRTAATTTTCTTTTTTAAAAAGTGATGTAGTTATTTCATAAGATTTCAGGAACTTCTTAAGCTATGTTTGAAGGTGCACCATCAAGAGTATGCATATACAAAAACTGGATCTAAAGAAAGAAGAGGATTTCACTGAAATCCAGTACAATGGCTTTGATCCTTTGTGATAAACCTATATATCTTATATACAACACAAGGTAAAGAAAGAGGAAGATGGTGATATTTATCTAGCATTTATGCCACAGCTTCTTAGCATTTTGACTACTTTTTTTGTGAAAGGTTACTTTCAGATCATGAGTAGGCCCTGCTGGCAGCAGGAAGAGTGTTAGCTTTTAGAAACAGATTGAGTCATGAAGTCTTAAATTTTCTATAACCACCTAAATAAATCACTTTGGCAATCACCATCATGTTTTAAAAAGAAAGACTGAGTAGTGTGAATGGTCTTCTGAGTTACAGTACAATATGAAAATATTACTA
>NW_026623426.1:42323-70928 GCF_030028575.1 Malurus melanocephalus
TACTACGATATGGATGTGAAGTACAAATGTGAAGTATCCAAAGCAAATTGTGATGATTTTGGTTTTGCTTTACAGACTACAAAGGCAAGGTAACAGCAGCAGGGCTCGAGGCCAGAGAGTTGTCAAGAAAACTGGCTAACATGTTTGCTATGTATTTAATTTCACATTAACTATTTTCACCATCAAAACACCCACAATCAAGAATATGAACCTGTAGTTCATATCATATGTAGAACAAAATAACCTGTAGTTAAATCTGTATGATCTGCCTAACTAAAATACATACTCATAGTGTTTGATTGTGCCTCTTAGAAATACTGCTTATGTGAACCAATTATTCTCATTGTGCAAATGGAAGACTGTTCTCTATTCTAGAAGAAAAGAAAGTAAATCTAATACAAGATTCACTGATAGGTTTGCCACAGGCAAATTTTAGTCATTCGGTAGCTAAGAGAATAAAAAGGCACACATGGAGCATTCCCAGAGTACATTATACATACTGAAGATAAACTGTCACAATAAACTTTATTATTTCAAAGAACAGTGTAAATAAAGCTTTTATTTTCACTATTCCAGATGGCAGCAGCATATAATTTGCACTGTTTTGACATCCTGACCATATTATTCAAAATCATTCTTCTTCCAACTGAACTGAACGCAGGATTGAGAACAGTAAAATCAGAGACTAGGGGAGGAACTAAAATCACAATTATGCAGTGAAGTTGGTATTCTGTAGTATTATTGAAGAACTATGAATATAAAGGAATTAAAAAAAAAAACAAAACAAAACAAAAAACAGAGACAATTCTAATTATACATAAAAACTAAATTTCATTTAAAAGATATAAAGCACTAGAGAAGTGCCAATTAATAAATTTTATTCATATTGAAATTATACTTTACAAGGCAAATTTTGGCAAATAGAAATAATTAAGAACAAACAATAACTTACTTTGTGGGTTACTTGTGGGTTCAAAGTTGCTATATACAGATGGATACTTTTACTTGGTGGTGCTATACATTAGTGAAGTAGGGTAACGGCTACACTAGAGTAATAGATCGAAGTATCTGTTGGAAGTTCTTTTTAATTACATAAAATTTTACCACACAAGGAAAGGGACTTAGACATTGATAAGATGATCAGTAAAAATTCAACATAAGAACAGCTGTCCATACCATCCCATCAAAACCCATGCAATTCAAAATATCTTCATCTACTGAAGAGATGTGCAAAGCACTTTTGATGCACAAGAAAACAAATTTGTTTAGTAGCTCTGTATGCAATTACCCTGCAAATTGCAAAGTAATGCCTATATAACAGAACATAGAGCCACTTAGACTGAATTACCATTTGTATGAATGTTGAAGCAGCAATTTGACATTGCATTAAGTCAGTTAACATTCATTGTTATTAGCATTTAGCTTTAAATATGTTCTCTGTTTTAACAAATGAGTGCACTGAGCCTTTGAAATTAGATATCTTCATAAAGACATGAAAATGGAAAAAGGAATTTGCACCTTTCAGCAGTTCTCAAAATCTGCTAAATTAGACTGCACATAAGCAAGATTTTCCCAAAGTGACCTGTCTCACACACACAAACAAAGAAATACCTCTCACTTGGCTTTAACAATGACATTCTGAACCACAGCAATTAACATTTGTAGAATCATCACTCACAGAAAACACAAGACTCAAAATAAGGGTTTAGTCTCAGGTTTGTACACAGGCATGCCAGAGCTTAGAAAAGATAATGTAATCTGAACACCAAACCGCCCAAATTTGGTTATGATGGAACTTTTGGATGTCTGTTCTGTTTACTTGGAATGTAACAGGAAATACAAAAAGCTGTGTTCTAAAAAAAGGAGAAAAAAAAAAAAAAAAAAAAAAAAAAAAAAAAAAAAAAAAAAAAAAAAAAAAAAAAAAAAAAAGGTAGGGAATCTGAGCATCCCTACCAGATGTCCCTTATCTAACATAAGGAGAAGACTCAAGAGTCTGAGGTAATGAAACAAAGCCAGAGAATGTACTGTTTTAAGTGCAGGGTATCATATATTTAGGAAAAGAAATTATAAACTTCTGATGCCAAGAGGATACAGCATCCCACATATTTCCATATGCAAATATTCACAAGCAAAAAACTATATATTTTGCACTGGTGAATAAAAGACAACAGGACTGCAAAGGGCGGCAATATGAATTTCCATGATTACCATTTCTAATTTAAGGCTTAGTTTCCAGACAGGGTTAGGATTTAGATTACACTAAATCGGGGTTAAATTGAGGCTTGCCAAGAATCAAGATTAGAAAAAAGCATGCTTGCTCTGTCTAGTCAATATTTTCAATATACTAATATTTGTGCTTTTACATCCTGCTTACTTTCATTTGAAAAACAAAGGGGAAAGTACGAAAGCAGTGCAATGCAGACACTCTTTCCTTTAAGTTTTACATTTTCATGTCACATACAGCTTTATGGTGCAGTAAATAAWGAGAYGAGCAGCAGGGTCATATGTACACTAGAGAACCCTTTTCACATTAGTAGCATGATTATACCAACTGGTCCAGAGCACCTAAAACCATTCTTTCCCTTTTCCTCATCTCCTTTCTACTCATTAGTACTCTGTGTTACAATATTTATACCAATAAATATATATGACACTTCMTGCAAGTAGTTACTTCATGCTCATTCTTAAGTATAAAGAAATAAATCATTGCAATCAAGTTCCAACACCTCAAAAWGAGAAGCAGGTAGACACAGCTTGTTTTCTTGCTTTCAAAAAAGCAAGAGAGAAAAGAGGAAGTAAGAGCAGTTTGTCTAAGGAGTTCTCAAACCATACAGACTCCCTCCTTCCTCCTCATGGCCATTGTTCCTGATGTCACATAGCTTTCAATGAATTATTTCTTCAATGCCATAATCTTTCTGAATGTTTTTCGATGCAGCCTACATATTCTGTAGCCCAAACTGTCAACTATAAACTATACTAACTACATTAATCTCACAGATGCAGAATTTAAGAACTTGGCAAAGGAACTTGTCAAAATCATTAACTTTGTTGAAGGGCTGTTTTTAAAGGAGAACAACACTATTTTCTGCATTTCTAGCTCAGCATCTAACTTGCATGTTTCAGAAAGAGAAAGGGGATATTTTCACTTTGATAAGTGTTTAGAAACGTTGTTTGGCTGCTTAAAAGAAGGAAATGAGGAATAAGGGCGTTATGAAATTGTGTCCCTCGAGTTTTAACAAAAGATATTTCATTCAGGATGATAAAAGCACTTTTGGTGCAGTGAATTAAACAGTAAGGTAGTGTCTATGCATTTCAACTGCTTTTCTGGTGCCCAGCACAACAATGCATCCCTACAGATGTAACAATTTGAATGCAACTGCATCATTTCAAGAAATGGCAAACTGTATACTTTATAGTATACATGTGTCTAAAGCAGTCAAGACTCCAAGGTGTTCATCTCATAAAGATTCAAATCTTCATGATGTCACGAATATGGTGTGGGATTATTTTGTCCCCCAGGCCCAGTGTTAGAACTGTCTCTGGCCTGTGACATTGATTACTACCTGAAATTTTGCTGCTGCCCTAAAATGAACTAAGCAGGAATAGCCTGGGATTTAACATGCTTCCCAAGATAACAGTGAGCGCTGCTGCTAGAGATGATAGATAATGTCTGTACTCTGGGTTACTGTGTGGAAGAAAATGCCCAACACCTCAGCATGCTCTGAAGCAGGGCAGGAGCCCCGCCTTGAGCGTGCACTGAGGACCCAGTGATGCACGGCAGCACTCGCCCTCGTCTGCTGGGAGCTTGCTCCTGTCCTACGCTCCTCCAACACATTTTTCACACTAATATTCACATGGCCTTGAAAGAGGTATTGTGAATCACTGTGAGCTGAATGAAGCATACTCAAGCAGGCTCTGTGGAAGACTGAAGGAGAGAGATTACTTTAAACATGACACTTTCACATTTGTCTAGCAACAGCAGCTAATATTTCTTATGGAACTATAAATGAGAAGTGATGTGAGAATTCATTCATAAGATGCTGAACATAGAACAATACCAGATTTACTCATCTTTGCTGTAACTGTTGATGCAACTTACTTGACTAATTCCACCACAAATTATATTGTCAGTAATTTGAAACAGGATCTTGGTTGGGCATAGAACCCAGGATGTTAAAAAGTGGTTTTAAAAAAACCCTCTTTTACATGCTGGAATCAGAGTTCACACCTATAAGCACATCGTAATTATTTTAATTACATTTTCAATATTTTAGATTTTAAATAATTATGAATTATTATTACCTCTAAAAAAGGTAATGAAATGAAAAGACATAAGGAGCAGTGTAAATTGAAATTTAYTGGTCTGTCTACAGTCTGTGTGATTATATTTAAATTTTAAATAAAAAATTTGGCCCATAATACTTTAAGCATTTGCATAGTAAATATTAAACTGCTTTTATGTATATTATAGGTAAGCCTTTTGTTTTCACAGTTTCTGTTTAAGATAATTTTCTCACCAATTTCTATCCACCTGATTGAAGATCATAAATCATTCCTGTTCTTTTTAAATTACAAGCCTTGGTTATTTCTGGTTGTTTTTGCTTTGGTTTGTTTCAATTTTTATGGAAAGAATTCTGCAAACAAAAATCATAATTTGTTAAGAAAAAAATTAARTGATGGTTCAGTTCCAGTGGAATACTTCACCAGCATGGACATAAAAAAAGCAGCTGCTCTGTATAGCTGGAAGTCATGGACCTAAAGGAAGGCTGGGATAATGTTTGAATAGKCCAGTGTGAATGCCAGAAGGGCCGAGAGTCATCATGCCAGGTGAAGTGGGGGTGGGTGGGGGAATTGCAACCAAGAAAGAATAGAAGAAGGCTTCATATTATTGTCAGTTATTCGCAAATTCATCCCAAACTGTTTTGTGAAGAATAGTTAATGAAGTCAAACAGCTGTGGAGAGCCAGTTCCTGCCTTTCAGCAGACGCAGTGTGACAGACTAAGCTTAGCATAGCACTGTGTGCATAAAAATCAGCATAATCACAAAAAACTTCCATGCCAACTTTGTCAACAGACATGATAAATTTCATGAAGAAGGTACAGATGAAGAAAACAGAATACTTGGTAGCAGAAGATATGAATCTGCCCAGTGGTGGATTAGAACTCAGTGAGAAGCCCTACACTACAAAAGCAATGCAAGCAATTGACGGAGAGGGTCAGGCTTATATATGATTTCAACAGTGGAATTGTTTCTCTTTGGATTTATTAGTAGTAACATCTGTCATCCATTTTAAAACAATACAAAACTCCTTTTTTTTAGAGAAAAAAGATTGTACTATTTTTCCACAGGCTGGATACGTAGGCATCAAGATTATTGTATATACCCTTTAGAAGCAATTGGTAACAGGTCAGGTGTTACAATAATTGAGATATAATTTCTGCCACTAAGTGAATACCTAGCAATAAATGTCAGAACACATAAAAGTATTTCAGTATTCCAGTATTTTTTTGTGCCYGAAGAAGACCTAGAAATCAATCTGTGCGTGCTAACTAACTTTCTGCTTTTATTTTATTATGGCATTCTACTTTGARTAAGTGATGCAACACAAGCTGTTCCATTAAATGAAATGTAAGAAGGATTCTAAAAAGAAGACTTAGTTGGCTTTGGCTTTTCTAAATCTTCCAGCTTCTTTGTCATATGAGGAAAAAACATTTTGCTGATACATAGGTAGCTTTTTTTTTTTTGGTGTTTGTTCTTGTTTTAAACATTGTGCTTCTGGAAAAGTTTTGTCTAAACTATTTATTCTGATGAATCTCAATGCTTATCCTTTCTGATTTTTAACCTTTATTGTGACACATTTAAGCCTTYATGACCTATTGCAGCTCTATGTCCATAAACACTGTTACCTTCAAAGTCCCACCTTAACACCTTACTTTCCCTTAAAAACCCAGTAACAACCTCAAAGACCACCAGCAAGAGCTTTGAGAAAAAATAATCTCTTGAATTTTTGTCCTAAAATGTCTATGTTTCTACAAAGCAACTCTGTTTCTAAAAAGAGAGAGAAAAAATAGTTATTATCAAGTTTTGTAAACAATTAGGCCAAAATTTTTTAATTTTCTAACTTCTTGCCATTTAGCAGCTGGCATTGCACCCAAGTCAGTGTCATGGAGATGACAGTTGGAGAAACACAATGAAGTTCTTGCCTGAACACGCTGAAAACTCCCTGTTTACATAACAAAATGCACTAAAATGCATTAAAATGCATTAAAATGCAATAAAATGTCTAAAAGATCTTGTAAACCATCAGCAAGTACCTCACGAATCTCCATGTCTGTTGCTGGTCATGCTTAGCAGCTCACAGAGGAAATGAGACAATGTGAGCTTCTATTACTAACTTAATTACTCAAAAGGAAAACAAAGCAACGTTTTTGCAAGATGATGTCCTGCTGAAGTCTTCAAAAACTGACAACAAACATACTTAAATATTTCTATCATTTTTAAATAAGCTTMACAGAAACACCTTTCTCATAAATAAAAATCTAAAAAAAGACTCCCAAAAATAATGACTACCACACGTGGCATCTTATCTTTGTGCTTAAATTTGGACACAAAGTATTTTATTCCAAAAAGAAGACAAAAATTCCTTACAAAAGATACCATTCTACATGAAAACCAAATTTGCAACCAACTATTAACTGTAAGCTACTGCTTTCTGTTATAAACCTGATGCAGAACATTAGAAACTAACAAGGATTTGAAAGTTAGGATAYACCAGCTGCAATTTTAGGGATTATTTTTCTAATGATTCTGAGTCAGGAAAAAGTATACATCCATTACACATCAGGAAAACATGTAGTAATGCTAAATTAACCGACACAACATATGCTAGGCCAATGTGTAACAGTGTAAATTACATTATTTCTTCTGAGTACACTAGATTAGCTGTAAAAGCTTTCTGAGATCCTGTTCTTTCCTATCTTTTTCAGAACTGGGCAAAAGTTATTTTCAATTAATGCAAAAAAAGGTACTATTTATGTAACACAATTTTGCAAAATACTTCAAAAAGSAGACTTATCCACTAAAATAAAAAACGGGTACAGTTTGATCTTGATAAGTCCATAAAATTACAATATATTTTAAAAATTTCATAGATAATTAATTCCTTATTTTCTACAGTATTTAGTATACTGAAACCACTGCACAATGAAAAAGTAATTCAAAATTCATTTTCAACACTCTGTAATATCTCACAGCAGTAAAAATTATGGAAAAAACCCTCCATGTTTCTTATACCTAGTTATTCTGTTCCAAATAATCATACGCAGGAAATTACTTCTTGATTGTCTGCCAATGGTTTTAAAGGTTTTTCATTACGTAATTTGACTAACTTAAAGATATTGAGTAGTTTCATTGAGGGAACTGACTGTAATGGAACTATTTACATACTTAAGCACGTTACTAAAACAACTGTCACACTTTCTAAATTCATTGCCATTTTATTCAATAAATTATTGCATCTCATGTTTTCTCCATGCTCCAAAGCAAACCAGATAATTTACAAATTTTTCCACACACATGACAAATATTAAATTCTCTTTCTCTGYAAGTGAAGGCAACTTGAATGCATATCATTTGTCTGCCTGAGATTCAGAAAGCGCTGTTTAGATTTGATGCCAAGTACAATAAAAATTTAGATATGCATCATCAAGAATACTTCACTTTACACAATATTAGGAATAGCCCTTATGCTAAGCAAACACAGCTTTGCAAAGAAATAAATTTTATTTTCTACTATCATGAAAGGAAAAAGGAAGCCACTTATCACTAGCTATCAAGCTTCTTAGGGCCTGAAGATGTAGTCTTTTCATGCAAGTACTAGAAAACCAAGACAAAAAGAAAAAAAAAAAAAAAATATTTCCAAGTCGCTATTTTGGCAATGCAGGTGAACCCACACACACACACATGCAATAACTGATTAAAAGTGCTGCTGGATTTTACCACCATTCATGGCTAATAGCTATGTTTTAGATAGTAATAGTATGCTAAGGCAAACAGCACTGAGCATTTAGTACTGTACCAAAGTATTAGCTAAATGATAAAATTAGCAATTRCCACCACCAGTTGCTCTAGCAGCTACATGTTGATAGGCCAACTATTTAGAGGTTTTAAGACTGAAAGCTCACAGCCGGATGCTGCAGGGAAATAAGGAAACAACTATATTCTCAGTCAGTATGAGATGTTTATTTAATAATTATTACAATAAGATACATATGTTTTCCATCCTCTTGATGTGTATATAATACTAATTAACAGGAGAGGAAGAAAGAAAAAGGATAGATGTTATAAAACCTAGAATTCATATCTAGCACAAGTACTGCAGGCAAGACCAGGACAGTATCCCACAGGATGATCAAGAAAATAGCACCTTTATTGGCATCATTAGCAGTGTTGAAGAGACATTAATTTTATATGGATTTGATTTTACTATATTCTTAGTGGTTTGTGTGGTTTCTGTTGTTCCATCTGTGCATGAATTTATGTTGTCATAGTAAGGTTCTGGTTTGCCTTTCCATACTTTTCTCTACCAGTAGCATAACAAGCTATGTTTATTTCTAAAACTATGGAGATGAATCAGAATATACTTACTGAGTTTTAAGCTTTGGTCTTCCTGGTATTTTTACTCCAGAGGCAAGTACCTTTTAAAACATTTATTCCTTTTTATTTCCCTCCCAATTTTCTTTCAGCAGAGGAGTCTTTCAGTCAGTGTTTAGTCTTCTGTTCAAAACCATCTCCCTAGAGAATYGTAACTACTTGTCAATCTCCCAAAAGCAAAGATAAGAATTTAAAGCACTCCCTTCACTTCAGCTGCAAAGTTAACCTCTTCTTCTCCTCCTGTTGTTAAATTCACTTCAAATTGCTGGTGCTCTCAGCTTTGGTTAATTGTCTAGAGCCATGGTGTCTGTGAGGCAGAGCTGGTACAAACAGTGCCAGGGCAGTACACCTCCCATGCACCTACACAGGGCTGGCATACACTTCATGCCTGTGTGCTCTAGTGAAGGGTCTGAAGTCSCTCTGTGCACTGCCTGTGGCTAACACCAGAGGAAATTAGAATTTAGGAAGATTTTATTGCAGGTTATGAGGTTCTAGTGTGGATGGATTGCTTCATCTCCAAGATGACAGCTGTCCCAGTTCTGGTACTGCTTTATCATGTCAGACACTCTACTTGCAGCACTGAGTACTAAAAAAAAAACAGTAAAGGAGATTTGGTGATAACAATACTATTCCTGAGGRTGACAATTTGTTTTTCCAGTTCCTAGCCCACTATTTATGATGAAACTCCAACCTCTGAAGTTGTTTAGGAGATGTTTGGGTGTGCACTGCTTTGCAATATGAGAGGTACAGAAAACAATTATGAAGACTGCTTTCTGCCTTTTTTAACATGTTCTTCACAGAGAAAGGGATAGCTAAGTTTACTCACAACTTGGTGGGAGTGTGCCAGCCTACTACAGTATACAGGATAAAAGACTGGGGATAAAAATCTCAGAATTTCAACATGCAATTCTGAAAGAACTGATAGAGATGTAACATCTGCAATATGACTATGCATGTGAGATACTTGCGTTCAGACTCAGAACAGCATAATGATCACATCTGCATGCAAACTCCAAAATTTAAATGTGATGAAGACATATGTGGTACTGAAAAACAAACCTCAGCTTCTTTCTGAGCAGTAAATGCAATAATCACTCCACAGATATTAACAGTCATTTCATGCTTTCCAGATTGAGTAATGCCATATTTTATTCTGCAGGCTTTTTTTCACTTAAAAAATAATCTAGCTCATACTAGAATATTAAGAGCAAGAGATGGTTTATATTTCTTTTTGTATACCAATGAAACTACTAAATGCCAAGCAGTCACATTTTATTTCAGGGATTATTAATGAACAACTATGTAATGGTGTTAAGATTGAGTCACAGACATGAAAAAATTCCTTAAATCCTATTCCACCATTTCTAGAATTATTTCTTATCTTCATGTTCACTGAAATTAATATCAAATCTTGGGGGAAATGCAAAATAATTTTTAAAAAGTATATAAAATACATTTTTGGAGACATCTAAGCATAGATTCCAGCCTGTGAAGTTGAAACTCACATACGACTAGAAGAAAGAAATGTATATAATACTCAAAAATCCTACAGGGGACTCTATAGAGGACTTAGTAAACTCTTTTAAAATGTTAGTAATTCATTTTGGCTAATGGTTAATTCATTTTATTTTTTTATCATTTCCGCAGAGAAACAGGTTATTCTTAAAATTGGATCYGAAATTTTCAAACAAACCCACAGTAAGTAAAAATCTTATCCTAGAAACACACACCATTTCAGGCTGCCTTCGGAGAGTCAATATTTCACTTCTATGTTTTAATGAAGAAAACTGGAAAGACTGATCATRCACTTTGTAGTGAACATATATGTTAGGAAGAAAAGACTTCTTTATGAGGCACACAGCYGAAACACACAATCTTAAATATGCATGTTCTGATGTGATTCAAGTAAGGGACAAGTCACTGAATGATACTGGGTTTGGGAAACAATATTCAGATTATATGAGATAATTTGAGCTTCTCAACAGCATGGGTCTGACATGATGAAGTATGCTTCTSTATTTTTACTTATACTAAGCAGCATCTTTAAGTTTTGTAGATTTCTATGGGACTGTTTGAAAGACTGATGTCTAAAAGGAAATACTATTTTAATAAGCAAATGACCAATAATGAATCAAACCCTATTATAAATTTAAAAACAGTGGGTACCACTCTGAAACACAATMTGAATTTGTGCGAAAGACAGTTTGAGCACTATGAAATGCTCTTAGAATCTAGCAAATAGCTCTGCAATTCATTTCCACAGCCAGCTGGTCTTTCACAAAAAATGGCTCCATGTTCTCTGTGTAATTATTACTCATACACATGGAAAAAATCTGTTCTGCCCAGGGTTTTTACTCACATCGCCACTCAGTACCTCTCAACAACATTCTYTTTCAAAATATCAATGGGCAGAAGAGCTGAAGCACCTCAATTTGTCCCAAGATACACACATCGACAAATGAAGGCATTGCAATTGGAATGTAAGAGCCCTTGAATTTCTCAGCGCTCCCCAGCTCTTTCTCAATGCTTGGTAACTCTTGAAATACTGGAACTCACACAGTTCTGCTTTAAAACCCTCTACTGTTCTTGTCAATTCACCCAATTGGACACCACACTACCAATCTGGAGAACCCATCCTCAGAGATKGTAGAAAATGTGCAGTAACTCATGCTGCCAAATTTACCATAAATTTTCTGACATATGGTTTTCAAAGGAAGCCCTACATCCCCATGGTCAAAGGTAATGTAATTTCACTAAGATGATGCCACTAGATTGTTGCTTAAAAAAAGCAAATCTCTCTTGTGGTCTGGCTACAGCATCAATGTTTTTCTTCCAGCTTTTCTTCCCCAGACACCTCTGCTGGGGAAGGAGATGAACTGCCCAAAACTGACTGCAAATTCCTTAAAGACCTCCAACCTTTTGGTTAAAGACAATACATGCCTCAAATCTCCTGTAATATTTCATTCTTGTTTTAGAAGGAATTTCAGCAGAAAAACTCTGAACTGAGTACTAAGGTTTTGAAAGGTCAGATCTTCAGATTTTATACTCAAGATCCTGTTTTGATGGCTGTGTGGTTATTTTTCTACATGCACATGAATTTGTACAATAAAACATCTTCCAACCCAAAAATCTCTACAGAACACAGTAAGGTGTTTCTCATGCCTCTGAAAAGAAAACAAAAATAATCCAGAGTTTTCATTTACTTAGAGAAGAATCTAATATTGCTGAGGACTGCAATGTTGAGCATAAGAAAGCAGCAAACAAACCAAGTCACAAGAATAAATGAAACAGGCCAGTGTTACAGTTTTTCTTCCCTTCATGTATTATCCCATGCACAGAATAATTAATTGGTATTATGCTTCTAGTTTYATAGTAATACAGTATTTCAAAACTGAAGAAATTTATTGGAATGTCTGTGCAGTGTCTAGATCAGCACATTTAACCTCTTTGATTATATCTTTAGTGAGAACTCCTCTTCATCTTTAATTATCAGCATTATTAATCCTCTGCAGGTTCTTTAGCAGGCTCYGTGAATTTAATCAGAATCACTACAGATTCCCCTGTATGATTAAATTTAAGCACATTCTGATTTTATCCTTGCTATGGTTCAAACYCGTATCACCATTCACAATAGTAGTGATCACAATCATGATTTTTAAGTTTGARAATGCTATGAAAGCTAACTGCATATCATGTTTTACAATCAGTTGTTTTAAGAGATTGTGAGACACACAAATTCAATCTTGAGGTTCAGTGGCTACACTGATAAGCACAACACAKAGAGAAGGGATGTTACAAATTAGAGTCTACTATAAAATGTTTTGCCAGTAACAATGAAAATAAAATATTTTGGTACTCACAGTCAAAATACTTAAAGGTACTTCACCTCTCCACAAGGTGACCATACACTTTGTTACATATTTGCAGAAAAGATTTTTATTGAAAAATTAATTAATTTATTAATAAAATTAATGAAAATTAATTTTAATTTATTATTAACAAATTAATTTTCATACGAGGGATTTTAAATTACTTGTCTGCATTTTTTTTTAGTCTAGTAATTTTCTGTCTCTAGCTTCTGTAAAGGAGAAAATAAAATGGCAGCTGTTCAGAAAATACACAGAAGGAATACAGCAGGGTTCCTCCACAACCATGGGTGACCTGAAAAAAAATCTGTCAGGACGGATTTGTTTTTCTATTTTTTCTATGTAACTACATTACAAAAAATACACCAAAATCTTCACATGGAGTATTGTCCATGTTATAACAATGGTGAGGAAGTCAAACAAAAGTTTATAGTGGACATTCTTATAAAAGAAAAGGAGTAGTGGATTTTTCAGCTAAACAGAAAAATCATCAGGTCACAGAGCATATTTACTTTTTGTATTGCTCAGGGAATACCAAGTCAAATCTCATTTTTATTGCAAAGTGCTGAAAAGCTAAACAGAGTTCAGAAAACAGCAACAAAATTAACAAAGCACCTAAGTGAAGTAATTCATTGTGCAWGCTTGGAAGATGATTGATTATTAGAGGTCTCTTAGAAAACAGTTATAATAAATAGCAGCCCAGGAGAAGGAGAATGAGCACAAAAGTAGGGCAGGTATGGAATGAYAGACTCTGATTTCAGTCAGTCACAAGAAACATCAGAAAGTACCTTAAGTAAGGAAACATGGTCTATTTACCAGTCTAATTTAACTCAAGGAATCATTTGTGTGTGTGTGTATACACACACAAAGAAAAGGAACAACATAACCAATATTTACTTACTGATACTATATAAAAGAAAGATTTAAATTTGGGCAATCAATGAYAAATACTTTGCCAAACTGCAAACACCTGGCTAGATACAGGAATTGTCTACCCTTGGAGCTGATAAATGTGATTGATCTGCATAAATAGGCCCTAAATTTGCATTTTGATGCATTTTCAGGATATTTGGTGATTTTTAGTCAAAATATGTCACTCCTAATACATCTGCAGTTAACACCAACTTTTCCCTCCTCCCCACAAGATCTTTTAAATCACACTTTGAAAGGGTCTTATGAATTTATTTTTTTAGTCTGGGGATTTACTTTCATTTAGATAATTATTTTTGAATTGTGTTAATGAGTACTTGTAATAATACATAACAACATGAGCAACTCAGTGGTCAGGGACAAGTTGATTTCAATTCTGATGTCATATAATCCTTTTTGGGCCATGAAACTGGATGTTTATATGCAGTGAGTGTTTCATATCTAGATTAATAGCTGCATTTTCTCCAGCAGCTTCTATCTATTCCATTGTTAGGGTTTTRTGGCAAGAACAGTATCACCACATAGACTTGTACAGCGTCCAGCACAATGGTGCTTCAATTTTGATTGGACACATAGAAAGCTATTGTAACACAAATACAGTATTTGTTGATTGAAAGATTAGATAAATATATGAAAGCTGATGAGACCGTATTATTCTCTACAGGGATTTTGAATCTACTGCTCTATTCTTTTTAAAAAACCTGAGTGCTGTTCGTGACAATGGAACATTTTCATTCATTCCACAGTGGAGCAAATGCAAAATAATGACTTAATACATGATAAGAGTGTGGCCAGTGAGAATAGGTCTATTTTGGTAAATAAATTACTTTGAGCTATCACATGCCCTGAAGTAAATAGACAGCTGCAACAGTTCTCAGTAAGCCATTAGTGTGCAAGATAAAATGATGTAGTTTTGCAGAGACAAAAAGCTGGCACAACAGCCAAACCAGTTTTTGTTAAAATTCAAGACTTTATGCAGACTGCTATAAAAACTGTTTAACTTTACCTTTCAAACAGAGAGATGAGAATCTGACACAATTTAAATGGCTATTTCTGAGCTGTCAATCAGAGCAGGCCAAGAGATGAACACTGCTAACTGCAAGTTATTGTGAACTTGCCAAGTGTAGACACACAAAGTAGACAGCTACAGTACTCTACGACTCAAATTACAGAAATACAAAAAAATAAAAGAAAGAAAAACAATCAGGAAAAAAAGGATGTCAACGATCAAATATCAGATCACAAAAAACCAAAATGTATCTGTGACTTTATTCTTTGTTTTSACTATAAATGATTAAATAAAAGACGATTATCTATAAGCAATGACCTTGAAAGCAAGGAAATGAAAATCATCAACATTTTGTCTTCAACAGTGTAATAGTGACTTCATGTCTTGTCTTAGAAAAAACAACACAAATATTGCTGTTAATACTGTTCAGCCAAGATGCATTGCTTTTCAGCAGGGTGAGATGCAGAATATTTTTATTAAAAGGAAAATTATATCACAATAATATCTCGTCTATTTGTTTGGAGGAGTGTCCTTGGAGATCAGAAGATTGAATTTCAACTAGATTACACATTTGATGCTCTGTAGACATTATCAAATGTAGTTGATTTTTATTTCGGAAGAAAATATTCTTTGATGAACAGATTTGAAAATGTTCATGATTATACATAATGAAAAAAATTGGCAATAGAAAACACCAACTAGGTCAACATTCTCCTTAAGAACCTTCCTAATGATCCATTTTAACTTTTTTTTCTTGCCACATTATTACTGTTCTTTGCCTATGACCTCACATATATTCTGTACTGCTTCATACTTACCCATCCCGAATCTTAGTGATGCACATCCCCAGAGTTTTCTATCATGATTGTTATCATATTTTTCAAATGAATGAAYATTCTGTGCATAAGCATCTTTAACTAGCAAGAAACTAAATTCTGTTTTGGCTGATGTGCTTTGTTGCAACTTCACAGCTCTTATGACAGAGGAATTATATATATATAAAAAAAAAAAAAAGGTCCGACAAGGAATGTTGCTGCATTCTTGTAGCCTAATAACTCTGTTAAGCAATCTGTTGACTCTTTTGCTTCCATTTAATTTGCGCTAAAATAATTAAACACTGCTACATCTTTTTATAATAACATTAGGATGGGGCTGCTTAATCAAAGATTTAGATTTAATTCTGAAATGTAAGGTACATGCTTATGATGGAAGCATGAACCTCAAAATTAACACTGAACTCCCATTAATAGGTGTTTAGGTAAATAAAAAATTATCTAGAAAGAATGATAAAGAAAAATTATCTTGAATTGACTACTTTGAAATTAGATTAAAAAACATGATTTGTAATACTTCCTGTTATCACCATCCCTTTTAATTCTTGAATTGTGATTTCTTGTAAGTTCTTACATGTTTCACCCTTTTTAATTCCTTGAAAAGCTAATACCTTGTATGAATGTCATCCCTGTTCATTCTTTGTGTGTTCTATCATGCTTTCTGCTTTAGCTAATTAAATAAAACCCTATTTTTTTCTTCATGGATTAGTTCTTCAAAATACATGTGCTTGGCATAAAATTCAACAGAGCCAAAATGGACAGTAATGAATTTGTGAAAGCTTTGTATTTACTYTGAAATCTTTTAGTTATAAGTTTACATACAATTCAGTATGGTCCAGGAGCTTTTTTCCACCCCTATCCTAAAATATTAGGGAGCTAAGTGTTTCAGAAAATAATTAGTTCTAGGTGGTGCAGTTACCGGTGAAGAACTGACAACACAGTAGATTTGAAAACTGGTAGGGTCAAAGTAATAAAGAGTTTGGATGACTGTTAAAATAGAAAATAAGAATTGTTAATAATAAAAGTGGATCCAAAATAATACTGTTCATCTTAATAGTTATTATTCTTTGTTTAATTACACAGATCTAGATGGTAATTAATTGACTTACACCATGCAACCAGTATTTATATCCTCTTCTGATGGGCATTAAGACAGTACTTTCCTTGTTTTATCTTGAGGTAAAAAAAAGTACACTACATTTTTTGAAGCGGACTGTAACACCAGCACTAAATATCACCCAGAGACCTGTTATGGAACTTGAATTTACAACCGAATGATCTGTTGAGAAATGTGGCAACACTTGAGGCAACAAAAGCAGTACAGGACAGGTTTCCAAACCACTGCTAGTGCATTTCAAAAGTTTTGTTCGCTTACCTCAGAAAAATCTCATCCCAACACAGAGACCTCTAAGCAGAAAACTGCGTAATAGAATTCTTTAAAAAGAATTTTTAACCGCGGGTTTTGCTAATCATATGTTTCAAACATAAATCTAAAGGTACACATACAACATTTGTACTGAGTGATTAGTGATAATGTGGATAATGGTCTCTAAAACATTCCACAAAGTGACAGTATTATATATTGATTTATTTTCTGTTGTTCCATGTCACTATCAAGGAATACATGTGGAAAGTAGATAAACGGTCACAGCATGATTCTCACAGCTCAGGGGTTTTAATCAGCCAYGAAGAAGAAACATTTTTATTTTTATTTAGGTAACCAATGAATAGCCTAGGACCACCCAGATCTTTACAAGATCTACATCAGTGAGGCAACAGAGGCAGTGGTGACTGAGGTAAGGCTGGGAGTGACTGCTGAATTGTGCTGTACAGAGGAATTCCTGAGCTCAGGGGCACCTGGTCAGCATCACAGAGTCCCAAGGCAACCAGAAACGAAGGGAGTTTTGTCAGGAGCATCCACAAGAGATTCAAACAGCTCCAAGAAGTGAGCAGGAGTGCAGTGAGCAGAGCAGGCACACAGGGTGTGGCATGGCAGAAAGGTGCAGCATGGCATTTTGCATGGGTAGGGCACAGAACTTGGGGACCGAGTCATCAGCCACCAGATTAAAAGAAGACGAACTATGGTTTCCACTCAGTCAAAGGCCACTGTCAGAAGGAACGCAGTAACCCAGACAAAAGTCACACATCAACACACAGCTGTCCAGGCTGCAGTGCGGGCCTGGGCTTGTCACTGAAGACAGAGGGCAGTGGAGGTGTTTGAGCTGTGAACAAGTGGATGGTCTGCTCAGCATGCTGGCAGAACTGGAGAGGTCAAGGAGGATCAGGAAGTGTGAGGAGCAGTTCACTGAACTGTAAGTGGTGTGTCCTGGTGGATGACCTCCTAGAACAGGTGGTCAAGCTGCAGGACTSTCTCTCCTGACTGTCAAAAGACTGAGAGATATCAGGGAGGCTGAGAGAGAGCTGGACAGTGAGTTCCCAGTGGTAGAGAACCACAGCCTGCTGAGGAGAGGCCAAAAATTCACCCCCCACTACCCGTGAAAAGGAGGGAGAGAGGGAGTGCATCAACACATGGGTTTGGGAATTAGTGAAAAAAAAGCAAAAACAAAAATCACAAACAACAAAAGGAAGAGGAAAAGAACAAATAAAAGAGAAAGGCATCCCTCAAAGTCAGACATTATCTCCCAGAAATGCTTTGTAGCTCTGCAGACTAATGACACAACACACCCGGCACACACCCGGCACAACAGCCAGAGCTAATTGGAGCAGCCAACCTGCTCCACAAATGAGGAAAATAACAACTACTTCAATCAAGAAAAGGCGGTGTGTGAAAGCCATGTAGTTACTCAGACCATGGGACTTGCTTTGGCAAGCCTGGTCTACTCGGGGCTGATGGAATCCATCTGACAAAGAAGGCAAAAAATACCAGTGGGCAGGGACTTGCCAGACTGCTGAAGGGGGCTTAAATTTGATCTTTCAAGGGAGGGAGGCACCTATCTTTCCCAATCCTGCCATTTGGATGCAAACATCTGTAATGGATGCCTAGTGCAGTGCAAAAGCATTCCTTGTCAGTGAGCCAGCTTTCTCCGGGCCTGTCTCAGATACCTGTGGCAATATGGGGAACAAGAGGAGCTACAGACATGCACACCTGCTTGGGAATGATATAACAGGCATTACAKAGACATGGTGGGGTGGCTCCCATGACTAGAGCAATGGAATGGAAGGTTTYAGGCTTTTTAGGAATGACCAGGTAGGGAGATAAGGAACTCTTTATGTCAATATGTCAGCTGGAGTGTATGAAACTCTGACTGGTGAAGGACGAGGAGACAGCTGAGAGGCTGTGGATCAAAATTAAAGGAGGGCACACACTGGGGATGTTATAGTGGGCCACCCAACAGAGGAGGATGGCATGGATGAAGCCCCTCACAAGCACAGAGGAGTGGCCTCATGTTCGCAAGCCCTGGTCCTCACAGGGTATTTTCAACCACCCTGTCATCTGTTGGAGGGACAACGTGACAGGGAAGAAGCAATCCCAGGGGATATGTCAAAGACAACTGCCTTACACAATTGATTGAGGAATCAGTCCAAGCAGAGATGTCATGCTGGACCTTGAACTCACCAACAAGAGGGAACTGGTGGACTATAAGGAAGCTTTGGCTGCAGTGACTATAAGATGGTGAAGTTTACCCAGCAGGGCAGTGAGGAGGAATGCAGCAAGCTCACCGAAAGCTCGCTGTCCTGCACTTGAGGAGAGCAAAGTCCTCTTCAAGGACCTAATTGGTAGAGTCCCATGAAATAGAGCCCTGGGGAGGGCAGAGCAGGCCAAGAATCCTGGSTGATATTCAAGGATCACATTCCCCAAGTTTAGGAGCGATGCATCTTGACAAGAACGAAATTGAACAAAATTGTCAGGAGGCCTCCATGGACATATAAGGAGCTGATGAGCTAAGTGAGAGCAAAAAATGAAGGTTTTAGGATGTGGAAATGGAGACAGGMGGCCTCAAAGAAATACAGGAAAATTGTGTGGGAAGCTAGGGATAAGGTTAGGGAAGCTAGGACTCAGTTAGAATTGAGTCTGGCCATGGATTTCAAGGACAACAGGAAGGGCTTCTATAGATATATTGCAAACAAAAGGAAGCCTATGGGTAATGTGGAATCTCTCCAAAAGGAAACCGAAGACCTGGTTACCCTAGACAAAGAGAAGGCTTAGATTCTCATTGATTTCTATGCCTTGACAATCAACGACAAGTGCTCCAGCCACACCACCCCMGATGAGAAGGGGACTAAGAGAATGAAAACCCGGAGTCCACTGTGGGAGAAGATCAGGTTCATTGAAGGAACATTAATGTGTAGATGTCTGTGGCCTGATGAGATTGATCTGTGAATCCTGAGGTAATCGGCAGATGAAGCTGCTAAGACACTATCCCTCAGTTTTGAGAAGCGTTTGTCAGGCGAAATTCTCAATGACTGSAAAAAGGGAAATATAAATATCATTTTTAAAAGGGAGAAACTACAGGAGGAATTACAGACCAGTCAGTCTTAGACATGTGTGTGAGGCAAGACCATGGAAACTGTGCTAAGATACATTGAAAATAAAGAGATGACTGGCAACAGCCAACGTGGCTTTACAAAGGGGAACTCACCCTTGAAAAGTCTGGTGACTTTCTATGACAGGGCAGAAAAACTTATATTTTTTACCTGTATTTATGCAAAGTGTTTGACTCTGTCCTGCATGACATCTTGTCTCTAAATGGGACAGACGTGGATTTGATGGATGCACCACTCCRTGGATAAAGAACTGGCTGGATGGCTGCTCTCAAAGAGCTGTGGCCGATGGCACTGTCCAAGGGGACAGCAGTGACGAGTGGTGACCTTCAGGGGTCAGTGCTGGGGCTGGCACTGTTCAACCTCTCTGCAGGTGACACGGACAGTGGGATTGAGGACACCCTGAGCACAGGCAGTGACAGCAACCTGTGGGGACAGTGACACCAGGAGGGAGGGGATCCAACCAGAGGGAGCTGGGCAGGATGGGGAGCTGGGCTCATGCAAACCTCGTGAAATTCAATGAGGAGAAGCACAAAGCTCTACACTGGGGTCAAGGCAATCCCAGACACACCTAGAGGTTGGGAGGGGAATCGAGAGCAGTTGCTGATTGAGAGCAGCCCCGTGGAGAAAGATTTGGGGGTGATGGTTGATGAAAAACTMAGCAAAAGTGGGCAATGAGCACTCCCAGCCCAGAGACCAAATGTGTCCTGGGCTGCATCCAAAGCAGGGTGGGCAGCAGGGCCAGGGAGGGGATTCTGCTCTCAAGTGCGCTCAAGGCTAGGCTGGACATAGTCTTGAGCAATCTGATCTAGTTGATTGATCCTGTTCATGGCAGGGGCTGTTGGGACTAGATGATCTTTAAATCCCTTCTAACCCTTAACATTCTGTGATTTATTCTATGATTCTATGATTTTAAATTTACTAACTAGCTTTTAATTTAGAGTAACTAGTAGAAATTAAGTGACTATGTATTAAGAAATTATGTAAAATACATTCTGTAAATSTCTATGTGCTATATGTTTTACAGAAAATAAAATACTGATTTAATGAAGTTTTTACACCAGTAATTACATAGTGGGTTAGTAGCATGACTGACAATAAAATGCTAAAGGCCTAACTTTGCAAGATCTAAGTTCTCATCAATGGAAAAATCCTTCTGTTCATGTATTCACAATCCTACATGTACCCTTTCAAAAAGAAATAAATACTACCACCTTTGTTATTCAACAGTAGACTGTAGATTTGACATTCTGTTGCCCTTACTATATCTGCCATTCATTTTAAAAAATCTAAGTTTTTCAGGTAAAATCGGAAACACATGTAGGATTAAAAGAGACTGCTACTGGAACTGTCAGTTACAACTATCAAGCAGGATTGAATAAAATTTATTTTGTATCTGAAATGAACATACTTGCTTGGCAGAAGGCTTATGCTATTCAGCATCTTACTGCATTGCTAAATCCTTCCCTCTAAAGTGCACCACAAACTTTAAAATCTGTTAAACTGCAATACCATGATGTGTGGCTGACACAGATAATAGCAACCCTGTGGGTGACAGTCAACTGACAGTCAATTGACTGCTGTCGCCCCACGGTGATGATTAACACAGGGGAACCAAACTGAAGTCCCCTCAAAATATCTTTAGCCACACACAAACAAAATCACATTAAATTTTGCAAAGACCTGAGGCCCTAGAAACTTCTATGAAATGAATTATGAAATAATTCTCTTGATTTTATGCATAACATGGAGCAGTTGTAGCTAAAAAGCATACATTTTTTCAAATATTTTGGTTCTAAGCCTGCAAAGCAGTGTCTGTTCTCTTTACTGGTGATGTCTCAAGAGCAGCAAAGTTTCTGCTAGTTAGTCCAGCTTTTTCCTTAATAAACAGTTAGCAACTACCATGGACTAAATTCCTCTGAATCTAATTTATCTGTTCCAGTTGTTTATCTGGATGTATTTAATTACCTCTATGCAACTACAATTGTATTTAATTTTTGTGCATTTTGCATTTAGTTTCACACTCTTTATTAGAAAACATATTTTGAATCAGACTATGGTATTTATATGGCATAAAGAAGTAAACCCATTTTGTCTCATCTTTTGAAAATGTTACCTTCCTGGGTGCAGGTAGGGCAACAAGCAATATAAACCTGTAATAAGGGATGAGTGGGTAGATTTGTCTAATAGTTAAAAATATCCTCCATTGTTGGTAATATAGAAATGATAATTTGGTGAGGTACATATCAGCTTTAGGCATGAATGCTTTAAGAAGCATTAATATCCCTTAAATGGAATGGTCCGAACAGGCTGTTTGTTTAAGCTTGTTTACATTTTCAGTCTTACCATCAACCTATTCAACAGAGGACAACTCCCAKCTTCCTAATTTCTCAGTTTTTTAGGAAAGACAATACTCTTCACCTCAACATACCATTTGAAAGGCTGAAAAGTCACTGGAAAGGCTGTTTAGGTTAWTGAAGAAGCCTTCAGTATCGAACCAAACCCCTAAAAGGAATTTTTCACTCCACACAGCAGTGTTCTCTAYACTGAGAGCTTTGTTCCATTTGGCTGTCAATGGGTCTTCAGGCTGATCTGAGAAGCCAGTGGAGAAGATGTACATGTATTTGATCATCTGTCTCCTTGGACAGACAGCCAACAAGAATTGGATTTGACAGAGTYCTATCATGACCCAGCTTCTGTCAAGTAGACATCTGTCTGTTAGAAACTGTAATATGACTGCAGAGTGAAGTACACACAAACTGCCGATCATTGAGTTCAGCAGTTACACCCCCTCACCAAATTAACAGCAATTAGAACAAGCAGCTTTTGAAACTGATCTGTTCCCCACTTCCACTTTGTTACCAAGTTTTTCTGTATTTTATGAGGAATTTGTTTCAATTCCATGTCCATTAAATTAGATTTTTTTTTTTTAAGATTAGGTGTTTTGGTCTTTTTAAGACTGCATTAGAAGTCTGGGATTGTACTTCAGTAGTACATTACCTGACCCCCTATTAAATCTTACTAGCAATCAGTGAAAAGGGATGAAYACATTCAGAAAAGGTTCAGTCAAGATGACTGGATTTTATTTTGCCTGAATTTTGAACATTCTTAAGAGCATTGAAAGCATTCTCCTTCACAAAGCAGCAACAGAAATGACACAACAGGAAAGACAACATGCTCTAGGGTACATTCAACCTGCCTTATTTCTTCCCTTTTTTTTTCTCCCTTAGGCAAAAAATGTCTGATACAAAACATAATCTTTACAGATYTCAGTGCCACAAATAAAGAAAGAATTAGATTAATTAAATGTAAGTTAGTATTTGTACTTGCAATTTCCTAGAAGCTTTTCCTTATTGCATTTATTTATAAATAGATCAGCTTTGCTTAATTAACGAWATTCCCACAAAGTAACATAGAATAGACTTTACTCAGCCATGAATATAGTTCATAAAGAAAGGTACTAATTAATGAGGTGAAGAATATTATTACTTGTTGAAGAAAGCAAGATGATTTACTAGATTACTYTTTGTATTAATATCTCACAGACAGACTAGATGCCTTCCAACYAAGTACAGGTTAAGTACACCCACATTGTCTTTACATTTGCAAACCAAGCTTTTGTGAGTCTGAGGGAGCACTTGACGTTTTGCATTCAGTCACGTACGTGGCTAACTGGATGCAAAGAACGGCCACCACTTAACGTCTGGCCTGCCAGTGGAGGTACACAAATCAGACCCCAAACAAGAAGTACAAAGAATGTTCATGCATGTGTACATTTTTAGCCATATTCAGATAAATTTTGCCATCTCCARTGGTTTCTGTACTAATTTTACCTCTATGACTCCACAGTCATGGTTTTACTTTTCTTAAAATAAAGAGGCTTCATGTGAACTGTATGTTTCTACACTCCTGTTACATATAGCAAATACCACAAAACTTTGCCTTGCTAACAAGCTAAATAAGCCACTTTGAATACTAGACCCTAAGGATTTAATAAGCTTAAAAGTTTTCTATAAAGCATGTGCGTTGCTTTGCACATTAGCTGGAAATACAATAAAAAGTCATTTAAATTTTAAACTTAAGAGACAAGTTACCAATTTTGGACTTTTGTTTTCCTTTTTTGTTTTTCTATTATGACAATACCCACATCCAAAATGTGACAGGCAGAATTACAGATATTTTACAATACATTTTTGAATAAAAGGTGACTATGATTAGACCACCCTGTACATTTCAAATCCTTTTAGGATGTGAATGCCAGGAAACAATCCTTAAAAGTAGCTAAGAGAAGTGTTTTTGTTTTTGTTTTTTTGTTTTTTTTTTTCTCCTCTTTCCAAATAGTCATTGCCAAAACAGTGGAAAATGAAACAATTTCTTTTAAAGTTCATTTTACATAAAACAGATTACTATGAATATTTCTTTACATAAAACTAAGCACATCCATGACCAGCCATTAGTCAATACTTTCATGATTCCCTTCACCCTGAAGGTGCTAATTACAGTGGCAAGATTCAGCTGCACATTAAACAAGAATAATTGTAATGTGAATAAATCTGTGAGGGGTGCTTTTGTATCTCGTTGACCCATATTCTGTCAGAAGTCTGGCTTGAATTCAGACAGATCTCTGGGAGAGAAAAGGACTGATAGCACAAGTGGCGCATAAAAGTTGACAGTGAGTGAGCAGGTAAACTGTGCTCTAGAAAGTAGTGCCTGAAGATATAAAAGAGCTGAAGCAGTTACTGAGCAATCTAGGGTACAGTATTTTTCTGTAACCCAACAAGTTCAGACTTCAYCAATTCTTTCATGACCTAGTAGTGCTGGCTTTCCAAGTTGTCTCTATATAACTGTAAGGGAGGTGGACACATATCCCTGTGCAAGCTCCTGCTCAAGTCTGTATAAATCCTGGCTGAAAGCTGACACATGATCAAGACTTAGCTAAGGAGTCTGAATAGTCCCATGGAACAGCACCAGGCATTAAGACAGGAAATCCAAAACCCAGCTGATGCTTTCACTCAAAAGCATTAGATAATGAAGTAGGAACTAATTCAGGGAAATCCTACCATCTCTATTATACAGGAGGCCAGACTAAAGAGTCTTACTGGTCCCTTATGGCTTTAAAACCTATGGACTCAGGAGAACTGAGTCTCTGGATCTGCAACTGATTCACAGTGCAACTGCAAAAGGCCTTTTCCTCACTGTGAGAACATGTAGTATTCCTGATCCTATTTTACAAAGATGCTGTTAATGATGGCATATTGTTCTACACATGTGAAAGATTTTTAAGTAAGTGGTAACAATAGTTCATTGCCAAAAGACACTTCAAGAACTAAGTCATGTATGATAAAATTTTATTCTTGTTCACAGCTGCTCAATAAAAGTAACCAAGTAGGCAGTATCTCCCTTTAAAGAGAAAACAAATGAGATGAAGGCCACCTGCCAAATTCATTCCTGAATTTCCTGGGGCTTATCCATATAAGAAATACCAAAACATTCACATTAAAAATTCCTATTTTATTAAAAATACAGTCTCATGAAATTTCTATAAAAAAGGGATTGTTAAGCATAATGATCCTTGCAAAGTAATTCCAGCAATCGTGGAATACCTTACTTTTCAAAAAGYGCTTTGTGTGTGATAAAATAGTCTTAATCAGAAAAAAGTCCAGAGAAAAAAAGCACACCATCTTTCATCTGTAGTAAATGCCAGTACCTCCAAATTATTAATTTTCAGAGTTTTGKTTGTTTTAAACCACAAGTTGAACAAAAGAAATATTAAATGACCAGGTCACTGGACTAGTACAATGTTACGATTATTAATKCAGGTTACACCATAAATTTTAAACATTCCATAGACAAAAATGAATGAAGGCCCATATGTGAATACTCCTACAAGACCTGAGGGTGTGAAGAAACATRGTGGTGGTAATTTTTACTACCAGCAATAATGTGACAGTAAGCTACAGGAAAAAAAAATGTTTTTACTTTTTTACCAGCTGTATCTTTTCTTACAGTAACTGGTAATACAGAAACCCAAAGGGAAAGCCTTTAACTACTATACAAGTCAACACTGAAACAGAAACAGCTAAATTAATTTTYACCAGGTAGAGTCTCACCAACAGATGATTGCAGCATTCTGTATGTGTAAATTCTCTGACAATGGAAGTACTGGTAAGACACTCTCCAGCACCAAGAACTGTTCAGGACTAGCAGTTCCTCTGACCAGCTGAACCACAGCTGAACTGAAAAAAAGCTTTTTCATATCCTCTAGTCCTCACAGGAGCTACTGTGCTACCCTCTCGGCCTTTGTACCTTCATAATCAGGAACAGAATAGAATAATATGAATTATTATAACTTCATAATTTAGTTATAAACTGAAAAACACTATAAAAACCRTGGGGCAAAATCTATGAATTGAGGATGGCAATGCCAAAGAACCACTACATCAATTCTGAACACTCAGAGTTTTATATAAGAAAACTGCTTAGAAAACTGAGAACATTACTTTGACCTCTGGCAAAGGAAGGCTGTGACAAGTATCTGTCTCAGACTTAACACTTCCWGGTTTTTATTTTAGTAAGTAAACAGACCATATAGGTATTATCACAGATTTGTGAAACTACACATTTTTTAGCCTTTTCTCCTAAAAAGCTGCTTCATAATACCTTTCCACTTAAGGCTCAAAGTTTGTRATTTTTCTTGTTTCTGAAAAGAAATCTCACACTGTAAAACAATTCTTCCCCATCAACAGTATCTTTAAGTCATTATTGTCCCAATGGAAATCCATTGACAAAGGAAGATATATTTTTTCTCCATGTACATTATGACAGAGATGCATACTATAATTCAGGTAGGCTTGTTAAAACTTCTACCMTTAGTACCAGTGCCATGGATCCTAACTAGACACACAATTTTGTTGCAGTGAAAGACAGTGTTCTGCAAGTGGWTTGGAGTTACAAACAAATAAATAGTTCCTATAGCTAGAAGTATGGTATAAATATTTCAACACTAGACCTAAATATAGATTAAAGGATTCAATCAGTGTAAGATTCTTCTAACAAAAAAGCTTTCAACAGGAAAAAATGCAGCAGTAAAACACACAGATCTTATTGCTGTAGTACACTGCAGAGTCTAAGTTATGACAACAAATATATTAGGAGGAGGTAGACTGTATTAATAATAGCAACAAAATTCATTTTTTTGCCAATAATAWCCCTGAAGCAAAGCTCTTAAGTTTACTTCATAGCTGTTGTTGTTTTTCAAATCTCTTTTCATCATTTATACTCTGATGTGGGKTTTTTTTTTCCCTTTTAACTCAGTGTTGTGATGGAATCAATACAAAACTGCTCTTAACATATCTGTCTCTGACCTGTGTTTGTTTTAAGCTATATCATTCATAATGGTGATCGATGGATAATGCTATTCCTCTTTCTCCACAAAAAGCATGGAGCATAAAAAGTGCATATATTTTATGCCCAAGGTCAGGATAAAATTAATGGATAAGAGCTAGATAAAATGGAGTTCAAGCTGAATGGGCTGAGTGCTCTCTACAGGGTACAGCCAAGGCAGGCAGTACAAAGCCCATTATAGTCAAATGTTCTTGAAGCATTTCAGAAGTGAAATTGTTTCCAGAGGCTAATGCATAAAAGTACGAAGCTTTAACTTTTCTGTTTCACTGATAGCCTACAGATATTGGGCAAGTGCTCCTATTCAGGATTTTATTTAGCATATTCCATTTATCAATCTTTACCTTAAGCCATAAACCCATTTAGTGTTTATGACTAAAGTTGTACAAGCCATGTTTATTTGTCATTAGTGAACTTTACTTCACAGACTTTGCTGTTCAAGCTCTCCCAAGATCCCTGTCAAGATAACAAGTGAACAATAGAGCCTTTAAAAAACAACCACACGTACTGCCCCCCCCCCCCCGAAATATAAGAAATTATAGAATGGAATGAGTATGTAAATATATAAATTACCRCTTACTAGTAAATATGATTTTATAATCAAGAAATGATAACATAAACACTTTTTTCCTACAAGTATAAATTAAAACTTGGATTTAAATTTCACCAGAAGACCACCGGAATGGTAGAAGGAATGACAAAAATAAAACCCTGTCAAAGCATTAGAGACTTAGTTACCTAATATTTTCCTTCTTTACCCTGGTTACTCTCCCTAAACCATCTCTTATGCCAAGAAACTTGCTTCAGTATTAGAATAAACCTCAGAGTACGCACTTCACATGAATGAACTYTGTGGGAAGCTGCTGAATAGAGACACATGACAGAGGCTTGGMAAAATACACAGTAGTTATTTTAAAAAATAACATAGTCATGCCATGTGCATTTATTAAAAATATTGTCCTGGGGTTTTATCTGAACATGTTTCAGTATTCATGCCCTTCTTATAATCTAAGGTTAAGAGAAAACAAAACCAAGAGCAGCTGAGCATAGATTACAATGACAACATCACTACTGACCACATCATCATTTTTATCTGTTAATAATTTCCTGGAAAAAGATCAAGGTAAAAATACAACACTGAGCATCAGATTACATAACAGAGATATTCTGAAAGAAGTTGAATTAGAACATGGCACTATTTTTCCACAGCCTGTGTCAGTAGTCACTGCTGCTAATACTCCACTAAAGCAACTTAGCTTCTAGTACAAAGGTAGGAATATGAAGGTGTCAATTACCTATGTAACTGTATGACTTTATATAGTTCCAATAAAAATCCCCACTGTATTGCTAAAATAAAATTAAGAGGGAAAACCCTGCAAAATAGCCTTCCCTATTTAGAAAGAAATTAAAA
>NW_026623426.1:71188-147082 GCF_030028575.1 Malurus melanocephalus
AAGCTGAGAGGAGACACAGCCAGGACAGCTGACTCCAACTGAACACAGGGATGTTCCAGCCACATGGTATCACGTTCAGTAGTTAAAGCTGGTGGGAGAGGAAGGAGGAGGGATGACCTTGGGARTAATTGTGTTCATCTTCCTAAGGCACCACTACACATGACAGCATCCTGCTTTTTTTTTTGAGGATATCTGAACACCTGCCTACACATTGGAAGTGGGGAATTAATGCCTTGATTTGCTTTGCTTGTGTGCACGGGTTTTGCTTTTCCTATTTAACTGTCTCTGTCATAATACCTAAGTTTTCTCAGTTTTACTCTTCTGATTCTCTCACCCAACCCACTGGTGGGGGWATGAGCAAGCAGCTGAGTGGGGCTTAGATGCTGGCTGGGGTTAAATCGTGACACCAAAATCCCCAAAATTCAAACAAATAAACAGGCAAATTCTGTAGCTGCAGAGATCACTCTATGAGACAGACATGCCAAATCCTCAACATTATGGCACTTCATCCAAATATTTTAGCAGGATATAAGTCCACAACATTCTCATGCCTTCACTGCTGTTTCATCACACTGGCCACCTCAAACATGCAAATAATACATTTATATACTTGGTGGTGGGCTGCTGGATATCCAAATRCCTTTATTGTACCTAGGCAGAGATGGTTTTGTTCTGCTGAAGTACAGACTTAAGTTTATCAGACTCAGACATATGTTTAAGAACATGGTTTTATTTTGTGCCAAAAGGTATTTACATGCCTTTTAAAATTAGTTTTTGGTCTGTGTTTTGACCACTTGCTAAGGTAAACTGCTGGGCAAAATAAAATGCTAATGACGCAGCTGAACTTTAGTAGTGGAATTCTGGATTATTTCTGAATCTCTTAAGAATTCAGATGGTCAGTATGGGATGATACACACACATTTCTCACTGATGTGGATTGGTCTCAGAGTGTATTTAAGTAATCTGTTTTACTGTTTATAAATAAATAAAACATTTTCAGCAGGCCTCTAAATAATGAAAACCAACTGCATTGACATTAGCTTCCAGACTATAATCAACTGTGCCTTCTTTACATTACAAGGCTATCATTTTCCTACATTTTATTTATGCCAAGCATTTAATGGTAATTGTTTATTACTGTGATCAAATCCCAATGAACRAAACCAAATTATGTATTAGCTGACTTCGATATTTACATTACTCAAAATAACTTTAAACATTATTTAATCTCTAAGTGTGATATTTTTTTTTTTCCCAGAAATATTGTGATAACACTGCTAAGGTGTTCAAGATGTTACTGATGCTGCACTCTTCAATGTAGGACAATGGTCTTCTTATACAAGAGCCTTGAGGAAGCATCTTAGGGCAAATTTAACTTTCCCAGAACAAGAAGAGTGGGTGAAATCCACAAGAGTGGGTTTCACTCACTGTGAGTAGAATCCAGGAAAACTATTCTGGATTTGGTTTTTCAAGTGTCAATTAATTTTCAGCAGAGGGRTATGCAACATACAAGGACAGAGTATAAAAGAATTCGTAAGGCAACCATTTCTAGAATGTGCAATGGGAGTAAAGAGTTTATACAAGAAATTAAAAATAATGTGAATTCCACACTATGGTGCAGGCAGCTCTGGAGGGCATTGACTACAGTATTGAGCATTATTTCTTCAACTGGAWACTCACAATGAAATGAATGTGTTCAAATATTTTCTGAAAACTAGTTTAGGTTAACAGAGTTTAAATGCACACAAAGTCAATACATACTAATTCCATAAAAGAATACCATTAACAGGAACTGTATAATTTTTCACATTTCCAAGAAATTTATTTAAATAATGAGCATTTTCTTTTCATTTGTTTAACAATTAAAAAGGGATTGTCCTTGCATGAGAACTTCAAACTTTTTTACTTCTACCAAACCCAGTTATCTTTCCACACCAGGCTTTCACTTGGTAGCACCTCACAACAGGTGTTAAACCTAAATAACTCCACAGCTCTTCCTGCACCAATTTCACTTCAGCAGTTCACTGCTGTAGTAAATGCAAATGAGGGATGCAATCTGGATGTGGAAATACTATCTCAGTTGCAACAAAGGTCTTATTCAAATAAATCAAATTGTATACACTTAGGACTGTATCCAATCACAATTTAAGTCTCTTGCCTGAATGAATGAATGAATGAATGAATGAACGATTACTAAAGTGAAAGGTACCGGAGTTCACGATTTTTTTGAGTTATTTTCCATTATCTTAGAATCACAAAATTAAGGGTATGGAATGGACCATAATGATCATCTAATCCCAATCCCCCTGCCATGAGCAGGGACACATCCTGCTAGAACAGGTTGCTCAAAGCCCCATCCAACCTAGGTTTAAACACTGACAGGATTGGGGCATCCATGACCTACCAGAGCAACCTGTTTCAATGCCTCACCACCCCCACAGCAAAGAATTTCTTCCTAGCATCATATCTAAATTTCCGTCCTTTCAGTTTGAAGCCATTCCCACTTGTCCTATCACTACAGCTCCTGGCAAAGAGCCCCTCYCCAGCTTTCCTGCAGGCCCTCTTCAGACACYGCAAAACCCCTATGAGGTCTCCATGAAACCTTCTCTCCTCCAGGTGGAACAGCCCAAATTTCCTCAGCCAGTCTTATTAGGGCAGGTGCTCCAGTTCTCTTTTATCAGCCTCATTCCCCTCCTCTGGACTCACTCCAGCAGTTCCATGTCCTTCCCRTGCWGGGACCCCAGAGCTGGATGCAGCCCTGCAGGTGGGGTCTCAGAGAGCAGAGCAGAGGGGCACAATCCCCTCCCTGGCCCTGCTGCCCACCCTGCTTTGGATGCAGCCCAGGACACGYTTGGCTCTCTGGGCTGGGAGCACACACTGCCAGCTCATTATTCATAAACCCATAAACCATCTGAACTACTTTTGCATCAGGTGACAAGCACAGAAAGATCTCAAACCTTGACTCACACAAGATGACATTTCAGGACTGTAGATTTGTAYTAGGCACTTTTCATGTATGCTAGAAGGAAGAGCTTTCTTTCCCTTGGAGCTACAGTGCACTGATGACCTATGGTTTGTTCATCTATCTAAGGCTATTATAATTAACTCCGAATATATCAAATTCTTTCATGAAGGCAGAGCCACTTACATGCAGATTGACTTCTGTTTTCAAAAGTCATACATTCTAATTTTTAAATACCCAAGGTGATTTTTTCTTATGTAGAGAAGAGAGAGTGATAGAGAAATAACCACACAAAAGTATAAACATTCTGACTAGCATTACTTGACAAAATTGCTTCCAAGGATGCTACAGGAGGTCTTTACAGAGGGGTGTGTAACCAATTTAAGGAAATAACTGTGTTCATATGGCAAACACAGCAACTGTACAGTTACTGAGGTGTTGCCTGTGTCAGTCAGGCTGCTGGAGGTTAAATCCCCATAATAAACCACAGGGATAATAAACATTATCAATCTCCTACTCAAATGCAACCATCTTTCTTCTCTGCACTACAATGTCAGAACAAGGTGAGGGCCATGGTTACACACTATTTTTAACCCTTTTCTTAGTGACTTTGTTTCTGTAGATTCATTCCTACTATTGCATGTGACCTGAGCTGCTGAAATGCAGTCTTGTTCTCAGAGGGAGGAGCAACAGATGACTGAGCATAAATCCTGACACTGGTYATAAAATAAAGGGGAACAGATAGTCAACGATGGCTTTAACACTCACACAAAAACCCCTCAATTTATGCAGCCTTAAAGATAATTGCGATAATATAAGTCCCATCAATAAAATATCAATTAAAACAAGCTCAACTCAATGTTTCATTGAAGTCTAGCACTGAAGTTAGTACAGGAATAATGGTATCAATTATTCACAAACTTACATCCTGTAAATTTATTTCTGAGCTCTGTTTCCTACAATGCTCTTATTTTTTGATGTAGGAAACTGTAATAAAATACAGAAAAATGACAAGGACAACCAACCCAGAAACCTCACACACACTAAAATCACTGCAGGAGAAGGTGGGCAGATACTTCCTTAATGGTGTGTACAACCACCAAAGTATAAGAGCAATTTAAGAAATTTAGATGCCACTGAAAGGTTGTAACACTACAAAGAGACCCTTTTCATACCGTCAAAGCTTTCACAATTCTGTGAATACATATAAAATTTAATTTTAAAAGCTTTGGGAAATCCATGAATCCCTGCAAAAATCCATTTTTACTTCTGCAAAATTATTTTTGAGCTTTTGAAGATACAAAGAGAAAATGACACATGTCACCACAATGTAATACAACTTTAACAAAGTATCAAAAGCATAAAACCTGTCGATTAACATGCTGATTTTTAAGGAAGGCTCAATTGTTTTCAGAGATTCTCTGAYTGAATTAAATAGTCAATATCAACAATGCATTGTAAGGAAAATCAAGGTGTGAAAAGTTTTTAAGTCCAAAGAACCTAACATTTTAATTTAAATGTACGCAAGCACATGGGCCATAGATATTGGATAGACAAGTGAATAGACAGATAGACAGACAGACATAGCCTGAAAGRGGTCTGAAGGGAGCACTAAGCTGCCTCATTGTGGGAACTTTAATACTATGCTGAAAAAAAGTGGATGAATTTCAACAAAGTCAGCAAGGCTAATCCCAGTCATTCAATGTTCTAATTTACTCTCTGGTAACCTATGGTCTTTTATTTATCTGGAGAGTAGTGTGAGCCACTTTTAAGCATCTAGTGCTGAATATCAGCTGTTAATGAAGTAGCATCTTTATTCAATTATGAATAGCTGAGAAAGTCTCCTGAAGTGATTTTATTTATCTGTATGCTTTTTTAACATTTCTCATCAATATGTTTGAAGAAAAAAATAATTTAAGTCTGAATTAGCATCTTGGAAGAATGCACTGAGAAGACATGCCCAAGACAGATGGCACAATGAAGGAAGCAGCAGACAAATCTTTGTTCGATACTAGAGAAGTTTTGTGCTTACATCAAGAGGACTCTTAGCTTTCATATACATTACAGTAAGGCATATACAGTACCTAAATCTGCTTATAGTTAAAAGTCTGTAAAAATGTACCACTTTTGAAAAAGTCAGATGAAAATTATAGCCTGCTAAACAAGAATCTCTTCAATGATTATGCTATTTATTTTCCTCTCCACTATTGCTATGACAAAAATAATCACACACTTGGACATGCCTTCTGTTCACAATATTTGCCTTAGCTGGTTTGTACTTCTGTTATCTTCAAGAACTTCCAATTTACCATCCAAAGTCCAACACAAACAAGACTTATATCATCAGGGATATTTTATGAGACATGCACTAGCTCACGTAATTCTCCCCGTCATGTGGTAGGTTAGCTTTGGCAAACAGTTGAAATCCCACTCAGCCATTCGCTCCCTCACAGCCCTTCCTTAGCACTTCGGACACAGGGAGAAAACAGGCTGAATGAGCTGAGTCAAGCTGAAGGCAGRGAGATTGCTCAGCAATTTCTCTAGTGGGCAAAACAGACTCAAGAAAAATTAATGTAATTTCATGCTGATTAAAATAAGTCCATAAAGTGAGCATCAAACAGAAAAATTAGAAGACCATCTTTCCTCATGCCCCCACAAGCAGCATTGTGGATATCTGCTCTGCCATGGAGCTCCTCCTCCTCTACCCCAGCTGTTCCCTGTTTTTGTTTCCCACTCTGCCTTTGTCCCCTCCTCCTATGCCTGTTTAGTATTTTTGTTATTCCTTAAATATGCTTCCACAAGAGGCACCACCAGCTTCACTAATGAGCTCGGCTGTGTCCTGCAGTGGATCTGTTGCAGAGCTATCTGGAACCAGCTGTRCCTGGCACGGGTCATCTCTTGCTATCCTCTGACAAAACCTCACCGATTACACACAAAACACTTCTATATTTATTCTGTAACCGAACTGTTAATTTAACAAGACTAACCTGAATTATGAAATCCAAAATTTAGCAAATTGTGGAAAATGGGTGAAACACAGTTTTATTTAATCAGTATTTGTGCCACAGCATATGACACGATTTTCATTTTGTTGCAGGTGGTCAAGAAAAATCTTAGCATTCGGGCGTCTTTCAAACAATATGAATATAGAAACACATGGTTGCCAGTCACACCCTGATACTGTAGATTTTCATGCAGTTTAAAGAAGAGCTATATTTTGCACCTTTGTAATTTGAACTATGTGAAATAAAGATTCTGGTATGCAAACCATCAGATCTATGCACTGTGTCTCAAACTTGTGTTTTCAAAACACRAGTTACACACACACCAACATTTTATACTTCCTTTGTTCCATTAATAGAGAGTATTTCACTGAATACCTTAAAAATGTTTGTAAGAAACACAAATTATGTTTAATTGAAGGTTTCTTCATGCTAATCCAAACATTGCATGTACTGGTAGATGAAAAGAAAAAACCCTGAAAAAGAAATTTTGCAAATACGTGATGGTGTTTCTTTTTTTCATTGATGTGCATTTGCAAAGGCAACAAAAATAAAGCCATTATATGGTGCATATTAAAAACTAAAACTACTAAAAACTAGTAATATTTTTAATGAAGAACAGTGGCTGGATTATCACCATTTAAAAGATAAGCAAATAAGCTAGAAATCCAGTATGTAATATTCAGTTACGGCTCATCAATTTGATTAAAAGTAGTACTAAAATGAAAACTACAAAATCTCAATGTCAGTAAAGAAGCTATTTCTATAAACTTTCTCAAGATAAAGATTAAAATCTGGTATGAAGGAGATGCAGTAATAAGAACTGGAACATTGTTGCTTAGCATCTGAATCTACAAAACACATACACATGAATTTTCCTTTAAAAGTATAAGTAATTCCATCCGTGTTCAGCTCAGATACATATGTCCATGCTCAGCTGACTGGGCAAGGGATAAACCACCTGAGGTCTTTTTGTTCAAAAGAGTCTATTTATAAAAATTATGGCATTAGGTACAGTGGGGAGAAAATTCAATTTCTCTCCATGTAACCTCTGAACAGAGTTTCTGCAAAGCACTTGAAAGGAGCAGCTAACTACCACTAACCAYACAGAGCTGCAAATGAGCCTGGTGAGGATGAGGCACAGGGGCTCTGCTGCAGCCTCTGCTGACAGCCACTGTCCGTGCAGCAGCAGTGTTGGAGCACTGTCCCACCTGGATCAAATGGCCACCAGCTCACCTGTCCTTTCTGAGSGTGGGATCCAGGAGCCCTCACTAACTGTATGCTGTGTTTGCCTCCTCTTCAATACACTCACTTTCCATTTTTGATGGTGCTAAATCACCATCATATTATTCCTTACAAAAATGGCTTCTGCGAGGGAAGAAAAGCAAATCTAAGTCTGCTTACATTACTTTAGTCCAGCATTCTGTGTTTACTTTGCCACAATGGGCATGGATCTGAATTTTTCCTCCTGAGGTYCCTGGCAAGTACATCACACACCGTTTCCCTTGTCAATGCAGAGACCTTTTTCTAGAGCAAAGGGTTAGGAAAAATGGCAAAACATGTTTTGCTTAAGTTCAAATGGATCCTATTTAGATTTTCCTAGGCTTATGTTTTCCACTTCATTTGCAGACTTTTTTCCTTTGAAGAGAATGATCAGGGGCTAAAATGACTTTGTGACAAGTAATTTTGGCTATACATATTTAATAGAAGTGACACTTATTAGAAAACATTGTTTTTGTAGTCCTTATACTTACTTATTTAACACAATGCATATAAAATAAATGCATTGATTAAGGGGCAAAATAAAATGGAAATGAGTGAATGCTGTAGTCTAGTGGTGTTGACATGGTTCTGCTAGTAACAGGCTTCCAATATGGTTTACAAGGCTTAAGCACTGAGACTTGTAAGGCTTGCTCTGCCTAAACATACCTGCAGATTCATTTTCATGTTTTTAGCTGTAACAGAATTTTTTCTTCTGACAGTTGGCTATAACTAATTTGGGTCACCTTTGTTTACCTGTTGGATGTTACAACTGCAGTTTTTACAGACATAGCCAAGAGGTTACTTTGTGCAGAATGAGGTATTTTTGACCCTATTGCACTGGTGTACATACAGAAATGAAGGCTTGGTACAAAAAGTGGAGACATCCTGCAAATGAGAACCATGGGACTGTCGAAAAGGAGGCCTAGCCCCGCACTGGTGCTTCAATGCTCCAAAGCTCRGTTAAATTGCTGGGCAAAAAAGTGAAGACGGAAATAGCATTTCACATACACAAAAGGTATAGTATGTAATAAAATCACATGTAACATCAACCTGCACATTGGTGAAGAAACAGSAAAGTGTAAAACTGCTAGCAGTCATAAATATTACTCCAAAAGGATTCTGGAGGGAAAAAGAGGGGTCAACATGAACATTTCATTTCTCAGACTTGAGGTGATTAGAACTTGCTGTACAGCCTGAACTGTCATATGGAAGCCATCAGCCCCAAGGCAACAGCGGAGTGCTGAATATGTGAGCACAACACAAGAAAAAGGGGAAAATACCAGAAAAATATTTAACTGTATGATTATATTTAAGATTTTTTTGGTATAACAGTATGTTGGCTTGTAGTCTCTTTGTCATTCTACCCTGTAATGGCCAATTTTTGCCTAATTCTACTTGTTTTGAAATACTTATCACTTAAATTATACTCACAGTAGAGCATTGTATTTACATATAATATTGTTTTTCACATACAAAACCCTTACCTTTCTCTTSAAAGACCAGAAGTACATGGATAAAAAAGAAAACAGTGACCTAGGAGAACCATAGTAGAATTTGTTTCGAATACATTTGAATAGACTACATTTTCAGATCTAAAATAATAATAATTCTTTTTAGCCTCTGGTGAAAAAAAGCAAGGTCAGCCAAAGAACATATAGTRTGGTCCAAATATGCTGCTGCATTGCCTGAGAATCAAGGGTCACAGTAAGAYATTAACAAATATTCAAATGTTTTATTAAATTTAGCAGGTGTTTTTTTTTCTATTAAAAATACAGAAATGGTGTTAATAACATAGAAATATGAGAGGATAGCTAATGAATTTTCCATGCCCTTCATTTTTTTCTTGTAAATATAGTTAATAGTATCTATAAATACAATGCTCCTTTAATGCATACTCTGAACAAATCCCTAGAAAGGGAAAAACAACTGTAGAGTATTAATTGACTTAAAGGGACCCCCAAGGACCACTGAATCCAATTCCTGACCCAGCACAGCACAGCCCCAGGGGTCACACTTGTGTCCCTGAGAGCATTGTCCATCACTTCTTGAACTGTCAGGCTGGTGCGGCGAACAATTCCCTGGGGAGCCTGTTCCAGTGCTCAGCCACTCTCTGAGTGCAGAACCTTTTCCTGATATCCAACCTAAACCTCCCCAACACAACTTCAGGCCATTTCGTTGAGTAATGTCACTGGTTTCCACCAAGAGATCACTGTCTGCCCCTTTTCTTCCTCTCACAAGGAAGCTGTAACTGCAAYGAGGTCTCCCCTCAGTCTCCTCCAGGCTGAACAAACCAAGTGACCTCAGCCAYTCCTATATCCTGTTCAGATACAGCTAAACTTGTATCTTAACATGCAAAGTTACATTTCTTCACATGGGCAAAAAGAGGTTCAAAGTACACTTCAGAAATGCAACAATCCTTGTATTTTACAGTTGCAAAGCAAATAAAAATGAACTGGGAGAAAATGATACCATAAATACAGTAACTCAACAGCCATCTCAAAACAAGTAAGGAGCTCCTCACAGCTCCTCACAGCTGCTTCTTCTGTCTATAAAAACACACTTCATAGAGAGTAAGTTTATTCTGTTTCTAAGTATGTTAAACCTCAGTCTTAGCACAGATGTAACTCGACACCTGTGGTGTAACTGATGCACGCTAGGGAATGTCAAAGAATGCATAGTGAAAAGCTATCTTTACCTCGAAGCACATATTTTACTTTTAGATTCAGATTTCTTCTTTATTAGAAAGGATTCAATTTTTAAAATACTGGAAGTATACCAAGTAACAACCTCACCTCTCACCAGCAGCGTTGCTCCCAGGACACTGTCCATGATGGAGGAAAGATCTCCAAGACAGGAGAAAAGTGCCAGCAGGAAAATACTTTTACATGCTTACAGAAAGCAGCTTTTTAGGASAAACCTTTTCATTAGCACAAATGGTATGTGCATAGCAAGAAACARCTATTTAATATTCTGCTTTCCACGTGCAAAAGTCCTCAGATAGCTTTTAATTTAGAGTATATTTCCATTTCATACTGTGACCCATATGACCACACATCTCTCAGCAATATATATGATGTTTTTAATGTGTAGAAGTCTTTACATCACTCTCCTTCTCTTCAGGATTACAAGCTATTTGATTATGCTGGTTCTTTTTCACAGGTAAGTAATGTCATAGAAATGTCCTCTCATCTCCTCTCTTCCTCCTGTTTCTACAGGACAGGTTTTTTTTCCTCAAAATTTCTAGATAACTCTACAGAGATGGTCTCATTTCTCGGTGACACTTAAATCTGTATTTTAATGACAATTTTTAATATAAAAGAACCACGCTGCCAAAAAGTACTCASAATAATGCATGTGTATATTAAACTGTATCTACAGCTACCATACAACAGTTATTAGCCTTGTGTGAAATAGCACTAGACAATATAGGTTTTACTGCTATCAATAAAATTTCTTATTCATTATGTGATAYAGCAGAGGCCATCATTTTTAACTAGCCTGACTTTCTGCAGTGTTGAGACAGCTGTTGTGGATWAGATCAAATACAAAGCTTTCCTGAATATTTCAGACTTTTTCTTTGCACTTTTTTTGTCCTTTTTAGAATAAGGATGACAAGTTTATCTGTAAAATAGATATTATGCTTAGTAACAATGTACTGTCAGCATATGATCAAAAGCAGAGGATTACACACTCGCTAGCACTTCCATAAAAGGCTTTCACTCCTAAGTCTAGTAATATATAAGATTTAGGCTTCCTGAATAGTTCAAATATTTTTTTGAAATATAGTAAATGGGAAAAACTCTCAAAACTTTTAGTGCTGTACTGAATACTCATGARAAGATTACTATTAAACTACAGGGGGAGAAAAAAAGAATTCTATATAGTACAAACAAACTGACATCTGTTTGTTGCTAACTGCATCACTGACTTCAGTGTTACCGGTTAAGACTTTCTAGTTTGGCTTTGCTGGTTGACAAAAAACCTTCAAAATGACAGTATTCAACACTTCTATTAACAATAGTGATTATTTATCATACCTCTCAGAAAAGCATTCATGAAGTTGCAGAATCTCTTTCTTAGCTGCATACATGTGACTATATTTAATGAAATACATTATGGAACATGAAGYGAAGACATAACTGACAAGTTATGCAAACTGTAGCTTGGATTTACACAGAGGAAGAATCACAGACAGATTTTGCTGGGTTGTAGCAAGGAGGACTTTGCTAAATTTTAGCTTGCACTAAAATTGCAAAACTTACAGGATGAAAAAGGTCTTTAAACTCAAAATTTATTTCACAAGAGTGTTTTTCACTACTCCCACAGAATTTGGCATGATCTACAATCTTACCGGTTGCATTCTTACCTGCATAAATTGATTTTGTAAGTATTGTATTTCTCACATCCTCATTGAGGCCTTCCTTATCTGGATAGCTATAAAGAGTTGCTTATCATGGAAGGAGCACAGTGCGGCAAGGAAAAGAATGATACAGCACATATCTGGACCACCATGTTTCAAAGAACATAAGTAAACAAATGAAGCCTAGAAATATCTTCATCCAGTAATTACAGAACTGTTTTCATTACYACTTATGCTTCTAAAATGCATTCTGATAATCCTAACGAGATAGTGTTCAAGCTACTTAGCATTTATGTTTTAAACTTTTTATTTCATCTTAATTCTCAAAAGCCAACAGTATTACAGCTATGTTATTTATGATCAAAGCCCTTTGAGCCTATGGACTCTGTGAGACTCTGAAACCTTTACTTTAGAAAACACACACTGACATTAAGAAGAGAACATGTGAAGTAAAAGCTGATTCTGAATTATTTTGTTGTCAAGCTTTACATTTACATGGTGAACTTTACTGTCAGAAAACCTATAAAATTTAATCACTGTATTTAGGTATAATTAGATGGCTACCATTGTGAAGGTGCTTCACATTTTTTTTCCTTTAGRCTGCTTAAAGTCAACCACTTATTTTAGAAAATAATATTGCACTTATGAGATGAGGATAGGTAAGTAAAGTTTATTCACCACATTGATAAGTAGTATAGGTTAAGATGTGCAAAACACCAAGACATAGCTCTAAAAAAATAGCTCCTAACAGACTTGAGAAAAGACTCATGGTGACTTTGTTCATCCTTCTTCTCAGGTTTCTCTGTCTTTCTCATACAATCCCAACACAACTCATTAAGTTCAGAATCAAAATAAAGGTTGGGCAGAGYTGTTTTCTCAACAGACTAGTCAAAACTTATCAGGGCAAAGGCTAAAATAAGAAGTCAGGCATTGACAGCTGCATCTCTAGTGCATATCCCATCAGCCACTTTCCTCAGCTGCGTGGTCATGCTCTAGAAGAGCACTTCATGTTGTTCCTACTGCCCCACATGACAGCTGTTATCCATACAATGAGAAAGACGCAGACATTATTAGCAGTTTTGCTTTCTGAAACATTTACTGACACATTTCCAGGCTTTTAGAAACTTCAAAATTTTAGGGCTTTTGTGTATAAGAKGAAAGCTTTCATGTCATCATATTTTAAAATTAATCACAAAGCCAGTAAAGAAGACCTTGATTTTTTTTTGTTGTTTTTCTGTCATCTGTACCTCAAAGCTTCATGTTGGGAAGATTCATGAATAAAACGAAAGGGGTTGTTCACAAAGCAGTCAAAAAACATTAATTTGTAAACTGCTGACAGTTTTTACAACTGTTGTTGCCAAACAGCTGTTACTGAGAAGCAAAGAAAGTCCTGTAGGAGCAAAACGTTCCAGTAATTAATTGCAGCTTCTCTTAAAACTGCACTATTTTGTAATGTCAAAAGAAATATACATATAGCATATAATTCCTCTTGATTGCCAGTTTTGGTTTTTTTGGTTGGGTTTTTGAAGGAAACAATTTTTTTTGGAAGTGCTTCACTTGCATTCCTGGATACTGACATCTCTGGCAGGAAGTATCGCAAGACACTAGTCCTTAGMGCAGTACTGATGCATATCAAATAGCTAGAACACATTTATCTGACTTGGGAACAGAGATCAATGATTCAGAAGAAAATGTAAAAATGATTTAATGACAAYCATTAGACATCAGAGATGCTTTTCTTTTATTCCTGTATCTGATGATAATAATTTTATTTTCAGAAAAAGTATGCAAGTTCATCAATTTGCCTGATATTAATCAYCCCAAAAAGCTGRGAAGAAGCCTGATAACTCACATTAWTACAATTTACAAATCATCCAGAACTTACTCAATAAAACATATTTGATATATSTATCCTATAGATACACTTAATATTTATAAATCAGTACCATCCAGCAAAGAATGTGTTTCCTATAGTTTCATGGCACTATGTAACTCTCTAACAGCAGTAACATCCCACATCATGTATAAGGTTAAAGTACATAGACTCCTAGCCCAATTTAAGATCATATCAGACCTGCAYTACGTTGGTTGATTTTCTCTTTCAGCAATAGTTTGTACTCCCTAGAAATTCTCTAGAAATAACTCCAGGTCACTGAAATTATTTAGAATAAATAGATTGAGCGTTTTTTTTTTTTTTAGAAATGTATGTATTTATTGTGTATGAATGGATTTGTTTTGCTATCAATCACATACCCATGCCAGAAAATTCATTACAGTAGAAAACTTGATCATAGGTATGGTCTATACCAAAAGCAGTAAGACTTAGTGTTGTATTGATCCTCTGCACTGCTGTTGTTTCCATCTCCTTTTCATTTAAGGTATTTTTACTCAGAATTTGTATTCTGTCCTCAAATCTTTTTCATCTTGATTCTTTCTTCACCTCCTTTCAATTTAAGGTAATTCATTCCTCCTCTTTGATGTGCTATTGTCTCCCAGAACACCRTCTCTGCCCAAGAATTGTTCATAAAGAGGTTAACAATGCAGGCAATACCCAAACTGACAGATGTGAGTAGCTAACCAGAGCAAACTGTATGATATTTACAGGACTTCTCCTCCTGCTTGTGATCAAATAAAGCAGGAAGTCAGACAACATGTGACAGAAGAGACTCATTTCACATAATAGTTTGAAACAAGTTATCTCCTCCATKTAGAAAAACCCATTTTTGTTATTTACATTACTAAATGCAATTTTCATTTTTTCCTATTATAAATGAAAACATAATTTAATTAATATTTTATAAATTCTACCTTTCACACTGAGAAAAACAAACATTGTATTTATCAGCACAAACTACCTTTAGAAATCCCATATTTCTTTCACTTCTAATTTCATCTGCAATGATTACCATCTCTTAACTGCTCTGTGTTTGTGTGCTTAGGTTTCTCATTAAAAAACCCTTGAAACACAAAGCCCACCATCACTTAGCTTCTAACAAGAAAAATCTAAAACTTTGCTTGTTTCACTGATAACCCTTATGAGTAGCTCTTTCCTGTGATGTTCTATGTGGCTGTACTTCAGTCTCATCATTTTCTCGAAATCTTTTAATCATCTTTTGCTGTTTCCCTATATGCTTTCTTCTTCCTCTCCGTATGCTGCAGAGCAAGTTCCCTGTCCTTAATGAGAGACAATAACAGCTATATCAGAAGCCTTTAAAGATTCATACTGCCTAAAATGCTTCAAAATAATTACACAGAGTAAGATATATCAAAAAAAACAGAGACAGTAGAATAAACTATTGTTTTATATTGACTTTAAATGGTCAGCTAGGACAAGTCAGAAGTATAATATTTAGCTGTGGTGACTATGTACCAAAATATTAGTACAATTTTAGGATTCGCAGGCCTAACACCCTGATTTAGTATATTTTACTGACCCAGTGCCAGAAACTGATGAYGTGTAACAAAGATATTAAAGGTAATTTTAAAGATCAGCATCACTGAAATGACCATGGTTAGACCGGCATCTTCCTGACCCATTGGGTACGATGCAGTTAAATTTTAGACTCTCAGATTTTTTAATTGGCTATTATTTTGACCATAATTTTAGCTAAATTTTTCTCAGTTTCAATCAATACAAAAGTTTAGTGGAACCACAATAAATACAAAGACAGGGATTAAATAATCCAGATTAGTTTGGCATCTCCCCTTTGAAATGTCACAAGATTATGCTTTTGGTCCACAACAATTCTAGTAATATTTGTCTTCAAAGATCACTGCAAAGAGATCCTCATATCAACTTTATGGAAAAATAATGCAGATTCCTTCATCAACAGCTGTATGCTCTGCACAAACCTTAGCAAAGTGATAGGCAAATCAATGAATAGGTAACAATACCCACACCAAAAGTTCTCTGTATTTACCTAATACTTTTGATACTGAAATCAAAGTAGAAACAACAGCTAGAACAACTGAAATTGAACAAAATGCACTACGCAGGCAGGAGCACAAAGCTACTATGTGCTATACTTCCAGTTCTGTGACAGCAGGGCTTGCCTAAGAGTAGATGGGAACAGGAGAAAACAGACAAAACAACTAGTGAAATAAAGTCTTTGCTAATACTCTGCAAGTATCCAGTTCATCTTTAGAAAAAGTGGATTCACTGTCATAAGAAAGTTGTCGTCACAACTGAACAGCAACCATTTTACCGGAGAAACACTTATGCTCCAAAAAAAAAAAAAAAAAAAAAAAAAAAAAAAAATCAAGCTTGGATGACTTCCAAGAGCCTTGAAAACCTTGGCAGCTAAGCATTTGGCATCTAAGGTCTTGGCAATGGTTAATCAGCCCTTGAAGATATGGCACACTGCCACTTCCCAGCTCTTGGACAAGATGAACAATTTGGATTGTGTTGTGGGAACACCAAAATCAGAAAATTTATTTAGGCAGAAAGGATGTTTTTTGATTTTTGGACATTTTTCCAAGTGCTTATTTCATTTGAGAATAGTTATTCCAGGTCCAGGTATAGAAATAAAAAATAAAAAATGTATAACACAGTTTTAAAATGGTGGTAAAAATGGAACTGGACAGATGGAACAAAGACAAAGCTGGCAGAAATCTGAGCATACTTCTTTATGATTATTTTAAATAATACTGAGAACATATACCAAGAAAAGATTGGGCAATGACACAAAGAAAGAGATAAAGACTGGCAGAAGCTCATAGTAATACTGTTAAATAATAAATGCTTTTAGTCACAGGATGTCATCTTTTTTAATAAATCAGAAGATGGGCTGGACAAAACTATTTCTGGATGTCTGCCATTGTTGTATGTAAGAACTATGTCTGTATTTTTCTTCATTCTGAAGTACATGAAGACTTTTTGCCAAGCAAAGCATTGTAATTCTATTGTGTAGGACAAGGCAAATGTCCTTCTGAGTGCTCTTTGTATCATCCAGTGATAGTCCATTAATTTTTTCTTATTAGAGTACATTGGAGGATAATGAGTCAGCCTGTAACTGTAGGTAGAGATATATCTATCAATTTATCATCTGCACTTTTAAAAACTTTTTTTAGAATTATTATTTTTGCATTAAATAGTRTTGAGACTGCACCAGAGTTCTCTGACTTGAAGTGTGGCAAGAGTCAGTCCTGCTCAGTTCCAGGGATTTACCTTCCGCAAAATCTGTTGATTGTACATGATCTCATGGGAGAATATTAAGATCATCAGAATGATGGAGCACACTCCAGAGTTAACTAATCTCCACACAAACAGGTACATGCTGTGTATCACAGGCTGTCCTGAGCTGGAAGTGATCCACTTGGACCATCTGCATGAACCATCGTGTCCAGCTTCGGCCCTGCACAGGACTACCCAAAGAATCACAATGTGTGTCTGAGAGTGTTGCCCAAACACTCCAAACACTACTTGAACAACAGGAAGGACAACACTTGGATGTTGGGCAATGTAGAAGCTCTTCCTCAGCTTTATCAATGCAGGCTGAGAGAGTTGGGCCTTCTCAGCCTGGAGAAAAGAACACTCCAGGGAGACCTTTCAGCACATAAAGGGGTTTTACAAGAAGGCTGGAGAGGGACTTTACACAAGGATACGCAGTGATAGGACAAAGCYTTACGTGAAGGACAGTGGGTTTAAATTAGATATGAGGAAGAAATTCTTCACTGTAAGCATGGTGAGGCACTGGAACAGACTTCCCAAAAGCTCTAGCTTTTCCCATCCCTGGGAAAGACCCAGGCTGGATGTGGCCCTGACCAACATGTTCTAGTGGATAATTCCTTTTCCAAGGCACAGAGCTTTGGAGCGAGATCTTTAAGGCCCCTTCCAACATTAACCATTTTATTATTTTGTGGTCTCACCTATGGACTGAACAGAATGCAATGGGTGGTATCACCTTTCTCCTGGGAAGCACTGTGGACATAACTCACACCACACAGGCAGAAACCGACTCTCATACATATCATGCTACCAACATCCATGTAGACGGCTACAAAGCACACTGACTTTATGCTATGTTTCAAATTTTTAAAGATAAAAAATTTTGAATGCAACCCAAAATATATCTTAAATTTTCCGAGTGGGCAGAATAGGAGAAAACCTGGGCAAAAACATTGATTACAAAGTTTAAAACTTTGGACATACAAAGCATTCTGCACAGTGAAAGGAGAGAAAATGTAAACTATTGGGTTATCGTCAACTGACCAGATTTAACTTTACTTGGTATGAAAAGACTCTCTTGTATAAAGCAGAAATAAATGAGTCGATCCAATGCCAGAAATAAAAATAATTTCCACTAAAAGTTTAGGACATGACAATGAGCATTTTAAAATTAACCCTTTAACGTACTGGGGAAATGTTCATACACTAAATAATTCTGTAGACCTTTATGTAARCATTTACGGAGATGTTTGACCCAAATCTCAAGTTCCTATAAGGTTGAGGTTGTGCTCTTAAGCAGAATAGATTGCCAAGATTTCTGTTTTCTAATAAGGCAGACCTAGTAAAGGAACTATGGGATAGGAAGACACACATTTTTGTTAAAAATTATCAAGTAGAAAGTGACTTTCACTGTGGTGTTTTTCATTATGGCTGTGGATATTAATCTGCTATTATACTTTTCATACAGAAACTGAATAAATGAAGAAAACATCCACAATTACAAAGAAAGTCGAAATTAGTGCAAAGCATTCTTTCCCTGTTACTCCCTGTTTAGTGAGTTAGATAAACTAAAGGTTTAGAAGTCATTACAAAATACACTGATTTCAGAACTTCACAGAACGYTAAACTTCAGTTAATAAATTTTCTGTCTTGCCTGACATGGTAGTGCCTTCTTATTTATTTGTCCATATTTTCAATTTATACAATGTATAACTGTGCTGGTCATTCACAGCTAAACAATTTTTTTTAATATGTTAAATGTCTAAATGTACTGACATATATATTTTCATACAGAGACCAGGATGATCGGGTAAGAAGGGGAAAACCTAGACACTGCTCTCTCTTTGATGTTAAGTAATGCTTCAAAATTAAATAAAAGCATTGCTACCACTGAAGATGCAGTCTTTACTCTCTGATTACAGAATCAAAACCTGAAACAGTTGCTTAGTGGTTCTCTGTTTCTTGAAATCGTCATATTCAATTTCTTCTCTGAAGTGACAGTAGAATATACCTGAGCTTTTGCCTTTCTTCCTTCTCTTCCTCACAACATTTAAATATCAAAAAAAGGAAACTAATTTTAAAAATTTACCTAGTTACAAACTAGCAAGCTAGCAGATATAAATTTTAAAAAATGGCAGTATCTTTCATAAGCAGCTACTATCATCAGATCTGCACGTTTCATGTAAAATTTTAAGCAAAACTAAGTACGAGGATCTGTAAAAATATCCTGTGCAGCATGAGAATGTGAGCTAGTGTTATAGCAGCTGGTGCTCTTACATTGTTTTGAAGCCTCTTTCAAAGGAGGCTTCTTTCACAAAGAAAATGTGTAGGGAAAAAGATCTATAAAACATGAATACTCTCTGACTCACTCTGTCCCCCACTTGGGTAACTTACTCCACTGAATTGTGTACACTTTGCCACACAATGACTTTGAAAAAGGTTCTTAATTGACAAGCTTTTTTGGATGATAGCAATTAAAAAAAAATTGTATGCAAATCTGCATACAAAAATTCAAGTATTAGTACTCAGAACACTGTATATTTGGACTTCATTAAGAGAATTTCTTTAAGGTAAAAGAAGAATTGTTGTTCTGTAGCTTTCTATCTTTTGTCTCTCAGGATAGCACGATATGATTTTGCAAGATGGAAAAAACCTTGTGGTAGCTCTGAATCTTGTTTGACACAGAACAAACAATTTCCACTTAAGGTTCAATGCAGTACACTGAAATACTTTAAGCAATGAAGTGTAAGCTTATGCTGCACTCTTCTATCCGAACAATACTTAGCTGACCAACCCTAGCCTTCCTTAAAAAAAGGGCATAGGAAGTACTGTGGTAAAAGCAAAGTCATCTGATTTCTTGCATGTACATGAAAATTCGATGACCTGTGACACATGAAAGGCAGAGTCAGAGACATTATGACAGGTAACAAAGTACAGGAAAAAAAATTATTCTCCGAGCATTTTTTCTACTTTTGTCTTTAATATTCTCATTTGATTTTCTTAAACTAAGTAAGGTTATGATCTGGCAACCTTTAAAAATCAGACATTGAAATGGAGAAAGAAAAAGCCATGGAGTTTCTCCRAACTGATATATCGGATTAATTTTTTTTAGACATCTGTATATTTAGTACACCATGTAAAGATATTCCAGCTTCTTCATAATGGCTTTGTTTAACAGATAACTCAAATATACTTGAATGCTTAATCATAACATTTTCAAAAAGTTAAATAGACTTTAGAGCAGTCTATTTGATTCCACATCATTAYAAATAATATATGGACAAAAAAAATTCTTCCTCTTCATCAAATGCAGTAGGGGGGCAGAATTTTTTTTTTTTTAATAGGAATTTTACCTTTATATGTACTGATAATTACTGTAATGAAGAAGTCCCTAACCCTCAAGTCTGTACCTAATATATGCAGCAGGAATAATAGCATCTTCTTAAATCACATCTTCTCTTTTAAAATTATTTTGCTTATGAAGAATTTGAAATTAATATCACACCAAGTTTCTGAAATAGAACATATACTGTGTGCCCTCATAAAATTAAATCACACCTCTGTATTGAGATTCTGAACTTAATTATTGAAAGTCAAGACCTGGAAAGGAGCACTGTCAGTAATGCTGGCCTATAAACACAGTTGTAGAAGCAGATCAGCTCTGAAACGTGTTTTCTTGTAAACTACACCACCAAAGGCTCCCTCATACTGGCAGTCCTGGACCCTCAAGACCCCTGCCCCACCTAGGCTCATCAGTGGGTTCAGACCAGACTGCTCAGGGCTTCACCCAGCCAAACTACAGAATCCCAGTGATGGACATTATCCAGCCTCCTTTGGGCATGGTGATACCCAGGTGTTCTGGTAAGAGAAAGGGCTTTTTCTTATCTCCATCTGGATCCTCTGGTATTCCATTTTGTGCTGCAGCCTCTCACACTTCCCCCACACACTGCTCTGATGAGCCCAGCTGTATCTCCTTCATTGCTGCCACTGGTGCTGAGGATGCTCCTGCATGCCCCCCGCAGCCATTCCTTGTCTCAGCTGAACCAGCGCCAACACCACATCTGTCCTCGCAGGGAAAGGACTCCAACCTCACTGCCTCAGTGGCCTCCCCTCAACTCCTGTCATTTTATCTGTATTTTTTAGGTATTAGGGTGACCAAAGCCATAACCTGTAAGCCACATGTGGTCYAACAAATCCTGCACACAGCAGGAATAATTCCTGCCTTGATCTCTGACTGTTCACACAGCCACAGAATATTGTTGCCTTTCGTTGCAGAAATCATAGCTGTTGTTCTGTTATATGAGGAATAAGCTGGTTTCCTTAAACAGCTGTATACCCAAGTGTCTTGCAAATTAGCTACTGAAATATTAGCACAAGTATCCTGTTTCCTAAATATACCATGAATKAAAATTTCTGTTTGCTTAGAAACATTCTGTTCTAATATAAAATTTACATTCAACGAGTTATCTGTGACTTACAGCAAAAAATCATTAAAAATAATACTTTTAAGAAGGTGTGTTTTAAGAAGGTGTRTTTTTGCAATATAGCTGGAAATAACTTGCCAAACAGTTGAATTCTTTGTTTCTGGGCGCTGCAAAAGAAATCTAATTCTTCAAAAATCATTTTATTAGAAACACGGCATCTCAACATATATTAACACAGTGACAATRCAACATAATGTTTGTCTAGTCAGACATCAATTACATGACAGGTTAATATTTATACAGGCTACAAGCGCTAAAAATATTAGGAGCAAACTAGAGGTTTTCATTTTCAAGGGATTCTGTTTTATACTTTTTTCAGGGTTGTTGTGAGTTTCTTCTTTTGTTTGTTCAGTTTTGGTTGGTTGGGTTTGTTTCTTTTTTTTCTCCTCAGAGCCATTTGTTTAACCCAGGTTTTTTTTAAGAATTTATTTACTAGAAAAAGAGTCAGAAATGTCCCATTCTCACTATCAAAACTGTCCTACCATCATGTTATACAGTTGTATTTTTCAGGAACATGAAACAGTCACTTTATATGAACCAAAAAGACATTTAACTCACATAGTCCATGGCCAAGATCAGATACAGAGATGAGGGTAATAGGACAAAGATATCATGAACCTTCTTCAATTTATTATTTCCAGCATTGAGACTTAAAGATCCAGGACTTTGTATATTTGTGTACACTTATAAAATACACTCTGSTGTACTCCTAGAACAGAAATGTGCAACTATTCCTTGCTCTGTTATTTTATGTATTTTCTATTACAGCTCTATAATACTACATCTGGAAATGCCAAAAATATCTTGAATTGCCAAAAGTAGGAGAAAGCTCAAGTACAAATGACTGAAGATACACTTTGCAAAAGAAATCCTGTTAGCTCCCATCATTTTGACACACATCACTTCTCCCTAATCTCACATTTACTAACTCATAGGAGCCGAGTTAAAACCCTTTATAWAAGAAGTGTTTACTGACCCTCTCAGTTGACAACATGTTTGCCTTGACAGAAATTAATGTATATGGAATGAGAAAGGGCAGAATTTTTTTTTTTTTTAAGAGCTTAAATAAGTAGCAATAAAATAAATGAAAAAAGAAATCATGTGTTTGTGATGCCATTTCCAAAGGATGGTTTTCTAGTTCCCATTTTGCTTTACAAATGCACGTTTATATTGCCAAATTTCATGGAAATGAGCAGCACAGCCATTTAAAAGACATCAAATAAACATCCTTTTTATTACAGTGAAATGCAAATATCAAGTCTTAACAAGTAAATCTAGGGTCTGTGATTTTAAAACAGCAATAACAATAACCTCAGGCTATGTTTTCATTTTGTGGTTTACTTTATGAGAAGCAACTGTTATTTTTGTGTGGCACTTCAATGAGTCAGAGGCATGCTCATTCCAGTTAAAACAGTGGCACTCTGGCAGTACTTGTGATGGAAAGTCAATGATTATTGTTAAATCCAATCATACTGTCCATCACACTGCTGGTGACAAGGTTTTAACCTATTTCAAATTTAAATGTCAGTGTTTGCATAAACATTTCTCAGGAAGATTAAACCTGAGAAAGAATACAAGTGAACCCCATGATAAAATTCTGCAAGTAGAAAAGCTCTAACAGATTCCCACAAACCCCAGGTAATTTCTTAACAGACAGCTAGAAGATAGCAATGAAAGCTTTGCCTGTCTGTGGCTGCCCTTTCACAGTCATGCAAAAATGCATCTTCATTTCAGAAGATAAGAGTTTTACAGATAGACCTAGYCTCCATACCAGTCTTGAACAAGAAAAGAGGACATAAAACCTAAGAAATTCTGTCCCACAGATAGGTATCTTGGTAGATGGAAAATGTTTATTGATTTTATTTCCCCAAGTAAAGGAAATCARTATAAGGAACAAATACTTATATGCACATTTGATTGTGATTTCCAGATGGGACTAAACTGATGTAATAACTTAAAATAAATCTGATAAAAGTTGGCAAGCTGTCAGAATTTCAGAAAAACTGAATACCTTAAAACAACACAACCAACTGCWAAACAGTTGGGACTCATAATGGAGAGCAATGTGTAAATTTATTTAGAATACTCTTAAGAATAGGTAGCATATAGCTCTTTGAATYAGAAGCTGAGGAAGAGTAAAGTATTCAAAACTGTGTCTAATAATGCACAGAATTTAAACACCTTTATATCTCAGTCTTTTCCTTGCAAATTCTGACAAGATATGACATGATCATGCTGCTACACTCATAAAGCCCAAGATGAAGGATCTTCTGCTTTTACTGTAGTTACAGTTTTACTGACTTTCTTCATAGTCAATTTTTTATTTATAGCCAAGTTTAAGGGTCTAAGAGAAACGACGATATTCTATGATTCTGTATGGGTCTATTCACCACAGAAGTCATTTATGCTCTAGCCTCCCAAACCCATTTATGTGTACAGGATTCCTCACAGACAAAATTTTTCTCCCGAATCCCTAACTACGATGTAACATATATGATGGTTAGAATGGGTGACAGACCAACCACACTGTCATGGTTCCAGCCAGGACAGCGTTAATTTTTGCAGCAGCCAAGAGGAGGCCTGGCTAGGGTCTGGAAAATTATTCTGTATCACCTCACATTATCCTCAGAGGGCAGAGGAAGGAAACCCTTCTGGATCCTGTAGTAGGAAGTGACCAGTTGAATATAAGGGTTTGCATGATGATCATTTGTATGTGAGCAGTTTGCCTCTCCTGTACACACTTTATTATTAATATTGTTGCTRTTCCTGTTTGTTGTCTTATTTCATTACTGTTTGCAGTAAATCGTTCTTATCTCAGCCCATGATCTTCACCTTTTGTGCCTCTGACTGCCCTCTCCAGCCTGATGTAGGGGGGAAGGGGAGGAGGGATTGAGTGAGAGGAGCATGGTTTGGAGGGTTTCTGTTGGAACAGCAAACTGGGGAAGATATATTTCTAAACCCAGACACACTTTGTTAGCAGAAGCTTTTTTCACTACCAGTTAAAAACTCTTTTTCAAACATCTATCTTGTGTCATTTGAGACATGCCAAAATTACAGAAGCACTGGGAGGGATTAACTTCCACATCTTTGGAAAAAAACAATAAATAAAAAATATAAAATTAATAAATAATACAAATAAATAAATAATAAAATTATTAAATGTAACAAATTTATTATTGCGCAGGTAATGTTAAGAGTGGGCAATTTATTACAGATGTATTGCAAATCAATTCCATCAGCAACAAAAATGGGATAACAAGAGCAAGAGCACATAGGTTTGTTATCCATTCTTTTATTATTATGTTATGTTACCAAACAATGTTGCCAAGAACAGAAAATTTTTCCCTAACAAGGGAAAGACTAGCTAGACCGACTAGTTCTGCCATAGAGTTACTCTTCTTATATTGGCCTTTACAGGAATAGAAGCATTTAAATACAGCAACTGCCCATTTAAAACCATCATGGTATTGGGTATCTGTTGTGCTTCAAATATGGTTCTGTTGATAAGGCTCTGCAACACCCTGGCCAAAAAAAAAATAATGTAGAAAACCCGAGTATAAGGAAGTATGGTAACAGGCATCCCAGCCTGTATTCAAAGCTTGACCATATGAAWTTTTTTTTAAAAAGAGGAAGAAATTAAGTATTTTTTCCCTGGACTTCACTATCCTTGTTAGCGTTAGAAATGCTATTTTATTTAATCTGCAGGAAGTCCATGTTTTTTGGAACTTGAGAATGCAATTTTGAAGCTTTTATATTTATTTCTAAAGTAATAAAATTAATTTGTCTAGGAACACTTTCTTAAGGTGAAATATACTTTTTGTATACTATTTTGGACTTCAAAGACCTTAAATTCTATTTGCTGATGTCCACTCCTAGATTCCTCTACTCTCAGGAATCTCCACATCTCTTGTAGGACCTACTTACTACTTCAAAGAATGTTACCAGTATCTAAAATTCTTTTTTTCAAGGGACAATAAATCTCATAAACTCCAAATCACATCCATTAAAATCCCAGCTGAATCCAAGAGGATTTCTCTTTCCCTTATTACTTCTGTTAYTCATAGCTAACTAGTCACCTCTAGTTTAACAAAACTTTGGCATTTGAGAGATTGTTTTTCTTTTTCTCCTTCTCACTCTATTGCTTTCCTAGAGTACTGTATTAGATTATAATATAGTATAATAATATAACATAATATAATATATATAATAACAGTAACAGTCTTTAACTTTTTCTAGATTGTACTACCATCTCAACTGATTTACAATATAAATAGAAAGAAATAAACCCACCACCTTAAGTTTAACAAGAAACACATAAAAGAGGTAAGACATATTTCAACAGAAAAAATATGCCTCTTTAAAATACAGATTTCCCTTTTTGTCCACTATTTTCATTATTTCATCCTCCCTTCACCAGCAACCTCAGCTGAAAAAGTACTCTTTAAAGTTTCTCCTTTATTCAAAAGGCTATTCACACAGTGCACAACAAATACCGTACCCAGGCATCTTGAACATACATAGAAAAGATATATGTATTTTAAAACATTAAATTTTAAAACATAAACATACTGACATGAAGGCCCTTTTTAAATGATGACATAACCATCTTGCAGAACTGGCATTGTTATATGACAGGACTGCAAAAATCACCACAAAGTTCTTCTACAATATGCAAAAAATGGAAACACAAACAGTCTTAGCACAAAATTGAATATTCATACTTTCTTAAGACAATTGGAATAAAAATTGCTTTCATTGCTTAATGGAAGGCTCTTTTGCATCAGGTGCAATTTGCAAGTGCAAGCAGCTTTTGAGTATCAGAAGAAACCTAACAGAGCAAGAAATGAGTGAGCCACTTGTGAATCAAACTGTTAAGTCTAGGGGTAAAAAATAAGRTGTCACAAAACATGAGAAGTGTTATTGTTCTGTCGTGAACACCAACACATGGTTAGGATCCATGTAAGTAACTCCAGAGTCCCAGTTCTTCCTGTTCAATCACCGACTTCTCATCTAATAATTTATCTTTTCTCCAGGTCAAAAATTAAGTTGCAACATTTTCAATATTCACCTTTAACAAAACCTAAGTGGCTGGGCTAGAAATGCTTTGTGATATCTCGGTGAGGTAACTGAAGAAATGCACTGCCACAACAGCTTTCTCTTTTTAACTTCCTGCCTAGTAAACTGCATGTGAATTATCTTGCTAGTAATCCTGGCACTAGAAGAGATTCTTAATCAGGTGATGAAGATGAAAATAAAAAATTGATTCAATCCCTTGTTTAAAAGAGAGCAAATGGATATGTTGCCACCAATGTCATTTGCAGACAAGCCTTAGAAAAATTAATCTTGGTTTTCTTGCCAGCCTATCAGTAGTAAAAACTTGAGAAAAAAAAAAAAAAAAAAACCAAAAAAACCTGTGACCTTCACCCCTTGATTTAATAAGCACTGAAAAGGAATGAAAGGAGCTTTTCACTAGTAAACAGATGTATGTGGACAGAATGTGGGCAAAAGAGCTGGGACACAGTCAYTTTCTCAAAGAAGGAAGATGGTGTTTGCTGCACTGCCTTCATAGTCTGTCCAAAGACAGTGCTAGTATTAYGCAATATAAGAGAACTAGCCACTTCTAAATGAAGTTCCTATTGTCCAGGAAAAAGAAAATAAATTATCTAAAGGTAAGAAGAGTCGGGAACTACTATCTGCTTGTAAAATAATAACCATGTACATTACCATTTCCAGTAATTTCATGTTTTCCTCCATATTTTAACATTTTGAAATGTTGAACTTATACGAATTTCAAATTTCTATTTGTTTTTCACCTATTTAAAATGCTCATACACTATAGAATTATTTTATGGTAAGGAACCACAAACTACAACTGCAATTGTTACAGCATAATTTGCAGATGATTTTGAATATATCCAGTATCATAAGCAAGCAAGCYAAAACTGAAACATAAACTTCTAGCAATATTTCATAAGAGCAAACAATCACATTAGTTGTCCCTTTAGCAGAAAACATCCAGCTTCCTATGCCATAGATATTTATTGTCCTATTTATAACTTTGTTACAGATAGAAAAAAATTGAATCAATTATCAGCTTTCTAGAACACAAAATTAGAAAGTCATCACTCATAACCAAAAACTTTGTACCATTTTAGTTGACTCTGAATTCCACTACTACCGCCACCTACTGCTGAAAAGTTAGATATAATGACTGTCTCCAAAAGCTCGTGATATGTGCATCAGCTTCCACAGAGTTCCTGACAGATTTTGTACGCCACTTGCTTTAATGAAATGTGATCATTTCTTTCATTTATTTTAAGCAGATGTTAAATCACAAGAGTAATCAATATGATGGAGATTTTAAGAAAAYATGGGGGAAAATAATAATAACATTTTGTTACAAACTAAAAGTAATTCTACCATAATCCAAATTAATAATCTGTAACTTTTAAATACTGATCTGGTGGTATTTCCAAATATGAACACTACCATTTGCCTATAGGTCTGTTATCACTACCTAAGAGATGACCACTACTTTTTCGAAATATTTCAATGTTTGTTAATGAAGAAAAAAAAAAAAACACATCAGAAAACAGAAGTCCTGCAAGATCAAATCTCAAAAATCCTTAATTTTAATTATTAAAACAGTCGAATTATTTTTCAATTTAGGTTATTATTTCAAATATATATATTCACATTTTCTGAGCACCCAGGAACGATTATGCTACTGAGAGAATGTMGTGTGTCCCTCTTACAAGCAGAAGTAAATTAAATAAAACTATTTTAGATACATTGAAAATGATTTGTGAATTCTTATCTAAACTCTACTTCCAGCTTCCAGTTCACCTAAAAAAAACCCAATCATGATGACTTTTCTGCAAACTAGAATCAGACATACATTTTAGACATCAGAGTATAAAACAGCCTTCATTAGTGGTGGAAGATGAAAGCTAACATGCTCTTAGTTATGACCAGCCTCTACCTTTATTTCTGCTCTGCCCTCTAATCTGCAATAAACCTGTTCATGACGTTATCTGCTCTATCTTCTTTGTATTTTTAACCTAAAAATCCAATATTAAATTATTTTTTACCAGCTCGATGTCCTATTGCACCCCTCTCCTTTTCTTATATGATAAAATCAGTTTCAGTGAATTAATGTAGCGGAGAAGATGGATTCAGAACCCCACAGGTAATTAGGCAAGGTTGTATTGGAAGAGAAGGCTGGAGAATGTCATTGCGTGTACAGAATCATGGACTCATSTGGGCTGGAAAAGATCTCTGAGATTGAGTCCAACCTATGGCCAGACAACACAATGTCAACTAGACCAYGGCACCAAGTGCCACATCCAGCCCTTCCTCCAGGCACAGTGGCCTCCCTGGGCAGCCCATTCTAAGATCTGATCACCCCTTCCGTGAAAAATTTCTTTCTCATGTCCAGCCTTTAGCTCCCCTGGCATGGCTTTAGACKGTGCCCTCYTGTCCTGTCGCTGGTTGCATGTGCGAAGAGGCTCACTCTCACCTCGCCACATGCTCCTGTCAGCAGCTGTACAGAGTGACAGGGTCACCCCTGAGCCTCCTCTTTCCTCAGGTCCCTTTCTGCCAGGGCAGTTCTCCCATGACTCTGCCCCAAATCTGTGATGCTGCYTGGCAATGTTGTGATCAAAGTGTCAGTCAGTACCTGGTCTTGTTGAACCAAGTGCCATCTTCTCTGTCCATCTCTCTAGCCATTCCWGATCCCTCTGCAGGGCCTGCCTGCTGCCCACCAGACTGATGCTCCAACCCACCTCAYGTCATCCGTACTCAACCCCTTCATYCAGATCACCAGTGAAGATATTAATCAGGACTGGGCCCAATACTGACCCCTGGGAGATATCACTAGKGACCAGACACCCATTGGATGCAGCACCATTCAGCACCACTGCTGGGAAGTTCCCCATCATTCASAAAATTTGACAAGTGAGACTGACACCTTCTACAACAGATATGAGGCCCTGGAACTAGAAAGTCACACAATTGAGGAGGTGGGTGAAGCTCCTGTGATGGAGGGCCCCTCTACAGCAACACCATCTGTCAGCTGTGCCTCAACCTCCTCTGTTAAGAGGAAAAGAGGGCAGTTGTGCCCCTTTKCAGAGGAACAGAGAGCCCAAACTACAGACAGGACTCAGCTCACAGGGAACTCTGCAGTCTCCCAGGGGCTCAGCTACTGGGAAACTCTCCAGTCTAGTAAGGCCCTCTGATWACTAACCTTTACTGGTTGTTCAAGCCTGCAGTGATGAAACAACAAAGAGCAGTCTAAGGGCAAACAAAAGAGACTTAGGGGCTTGGGATGACTGGCTGAAGGATGAARACCACAGTCAGTGATTTCCTTTATCCTTCTGATAACAAGGAACAATATTGCTGGGAATAGCAGATGCATCAGGTCAATGCAAAACTCTGAGGCTGGTGTAACCGGAAAAAAATTTGGATTTTTAAGCACGAGATGATCTACTTAGCAGCTGGTCTACTAAAATCTGATGTGATGCACCTTTCTCAGATAGGGAAAAAGAGTTCCAGCCCAGGAACTAGCATGGCTATGGACAAAGCTTTAAACTGGGTTGGAAAAGGACCAAACCAGGCTCGCCAGAGATAACAATGTGACAAAACTCAAGGAAACAAGCACTAATGGGATCCTTCAATCAGTTTCAGGAGGTGTTGGCTACAATGAAGCACACTAACACACCCAGCATTACTAGCAAACAAGATGAGCTTTGCCCAGCYCCAGAGGTTTGACATAATTATCTCAAGTGAAAGCTGGCGGATAAGTCCAGTGACCATCCTGGGGGATGGYTCCAGGCTCTTCAGGAGGGATAGGMAGGGAGGAAGGGGTGGAGGATTGGCACAGTATGTCATAAAAGGGAATGCATGGAGTTCACACCAATGGCCCTGTTGAAAGCCTCTGGATAAGAATTAAGTGGCAAAAAATTAATTCAGATTTCATCTTGAGACAGCCCTCCTATCTAGGACAATGATGCAAATGAATTAATTCTTTGACGAACTAAGRGATACTTCTATGRGGGACTTCAACKTACCAGAAATCAGCTGGGAACATCATGCAGCTGGTAAAACCTGGGCCAGAAGATCCTACAACATYTGAATGACAACTTTATGGAACAGGTCCTAAGGAAGCTGGCACAGAAGGATGCCCTCCTTAATTTGCTTCTTGTCAACAAAAAGGATCTTGTGAGCAAAGTGGAGTTTGGTGGTCATCTTGGCAATTAACAGGATGAGGATGGCCACCCCACAAAGGCTGAGGTGTTTAATGTATTCTTTGCCTTTGCCCATCTGTAATATTTCCTAACCTGGAAGACCATGATTCCAAGARGGATAAAATCCCAATTGCCCCTGAACTTGTGTGGAAACTGCTACTTGAGCTGGATCCCGATAAATCTTTGGGACCTGATAGGATTAATATGAGAGTCCTCAAAGAATTAAYTGATGTCATCACAAAGCCTCTCTTGATGATTTTTGAGCAGTCTTGGGAATCTGGAAAGGTCCCAACTGACTGAAAACTGGTGAATGTCTCAATTTTCAATGGAATGATGTCCTCACACAGAAAGAAACTACAGACGTCAATCTTACTTCAGTGCCCAGTAAAATGAAAAAGAYTATTCTGGGAGCTATYRAWAAACATCTGGAGGACAAYACAGTCATCAGTCACAGCCAGCATGGTGTCATGAGAGGAATGTCCTGCTTGTCAATCTGATCTCCTTTTATGACAGGGTAACCCAACTAGCTTATCTAGAAAAATGAGTAGATGCAATCTTTTTGGACCTCAGCAAAGCTTTTGGTACACTCAGCTGGACAAACACATCATGTGATGGGTAAACAGCTGGCTCATGGRATGGACACAAGGGGTTACMGTGAGTGGGGTGACATCAGCCTGGGAACCTGTCACTGGTGGGGTTCCACAGGGCTCCATCCTTGRACCAGTCCTCTTCAACATTTTCATAAATTACTTGCAGGACTTCAAGCAACACTAAGTTTGCCAACAACACTAAATTGAGAGCAGCTGTCAACTCCCTTGAGGGCAAAGAGGCCCTGCAGAGAGATGTCTACAAATGACAGAGAKGGGCAATCACCAGTCATATGAAGTTCAAAATGGGAAAGTTACGGATTCTGCACCTGGGATGGGGCAATCCTGGATGCATCGACAGAGGAGGTTCCTGGAAGCAGGAAATGAGACTGGAGAGCAGCAGCCAGGAGGGCCAAGTGTATCCTGGGGGGGTATCAGGCACAGCATCGCCAGCTGGGAAAGGGAGGGGATTGTCCTGCTCTGCTCTGGGCTGGGGAGGCCTCAACTTGAGTGCTGCGGACAGCTTTGGGCAACATAATACAAGAAAATTTTAAAACTATTAGAGAGTGTCCAAAGAACCACAAGGACTATGAAGAGTCTGGAGAGGAAGCCATATGAGGAGAGGCTGAGGTTACTTGGTCTGTTCAGTCTGGTGAAGAAGAGACTGAGGGGAAGCCTCATAGCACTCTGCAACTTCCTCAWGAGGGGAAAAGGAGGGGCAGGCACTGATCTCTCTTGTGAACAGTGASAGAACCCGAGGGAATGGCCTGGAACTATGTTTAGTTTGAGTATCAGGAATTTTCATCCAGAGGGTGGCTGGCCACTCCTTGGCTCTCCAAGGAAGTGGTCACAGCACCAGCGTGACAGAGYTCAAAAAGTGCTYTCAGGCACATGGTGTGACTCTTGGGGCTGTGCTGTGCAGAGCCCAGAAGTCAGACTCAGTGGGTCTGAGTCCTGATGGGTCCCTTCCAGCTCAGCATAAGGGCAGCCATTTCAAATGTACATAATATTTATTTTAGAAATTAATCTATTTTTTTTAAATTGTGTCTCATGAGTTATCAGCCAGCAATAGTGCCAAAAACATGTAGACTTYTGAACTTTCTGGAACCAAATGGTACATTCAGAACACATGAAAATGAGGCCACAATTTAAGAATATCTACTTAAACAGCCATTTAAGTTTAGACAACTCATTAAACAACATCACTCTCCCTTCAMCCTTTTATTTCAGGAATTGAAAAAAATACACCAACAAAGAAAGAGATKTTTGAGGCATCTAAGTATCCTTAGAAACAAGAAGTGCTCAGTACCATCACAGGAACTACCAAGTAAACTTAAATATAGGTTTCCAGATTTGAAAAATGTGAGTGAAATGAGGAGTTTTTCTGCTTGCATCTTTGTGGTTTTGACATTTGCAACTAATGACCAAACTCAAAATTTGACTGATCTGAAGTACAACTAAGAAGACCTTTTTCTCACTGACTTCAACGTATTCTCAGTTCAAACCTCTGTCTGCTATATGTAACACAGCACAACAAAAAATGATTGCTTTTGGGCTTACTAATGGCTTTTCTGCAGTTGGCTTCATCTTCTTGCAATAAATCAAGTTCCAAGTGACAGCAGCTTTTTGCAAAAAAAAAAAAACCTTGGCAACTTTTCAGCCTCTCAATTCGCTTTCTTTGAAAGTCATTTTGCTGCAGGTATAATGAAGAGGGTTTTCCAGATAGCCTACTCCCTTATCTATACAGCCAAAACCCAAATAAATCTCTGTGTGAACATTACGATAGAGGTTGTCTATACAGATTTGTTTATCTTAGCAGCTAGGCTGATAATGCCATTTAAGACAAGATGATATATTTTATGAAAATAAATTASAGGCCTAGTGAAAACATGGCAGTGCTACAGGTGAAACAATGGAATATATGGGAGCTAAGATGAGCTTTTGAGCTTGGTACTAAGCTAGGCATACTGAATTTGAAATTATTTTTAAAAATGTACTTTTTAACTGCCATTCATAGCCATGATCATAAAAAATGTATTTCTTTACAAGAATATTCACTGTAATGAAGAACAGTACTTAGTAAAGTTAGACAGGATACAAAAATATGGCTGYAATGTTCCAAGGCAATTTTTTTTAAAGGGTAGGAATATGAATGAGCATAGAAAGAACAAGAAGATTCTATGCTCAGAAAAAGAACTTGCACTTGAAAACTTGATTGAAAACAAAGGGATTTGTGAAGCTAAAATGGTTAGCATTCTTCTTGAAATAATCTTTGTTCCAATMATGTCAAATATAGAATATTTATTATAATTTTAATATTATATAATGCATAATACRTAACTATTATAATTAAGAACAGAGTATTTAATTTAGAAGTGATCTCCAACAATTCAACTGCCCAAACACGTCAGGGCTGATCGAAAGCTAAAGCAAGTATTATCAGCATTATCCAAATGCCTCTTAAACTGTGACAGGCTTCAGGCATCAATCAGCTCCAGGGTTTGACCACTGTCTTGTTAAAGAAATACTTTCTGAAGTTCAGGTGCAGCCTGAATCTCCCTTGAGGCCATTTAGAACCTTCCCATACATCTTMTCTCTAGACATCAGAGATGTATAAGCATCTCCCTCTTGCTTCCCTCACCTTGAGAAGCTGCAGAGACCAGTTAGGTCTTGGCCTCCTTTACTCTAAACTATGGCAGCCCAAAGCTCTCAGCTGCTCCTCAGAGGATGTGGCTTCAATTCCTTTCCCCAGTTTTGTTGTCTTGCCTTGGATCTATTCAAAGACCTTCATATCTTTSTTTATTGTGGGGCCCAGCCAGCACTCAAGGGAGTGAGTGGCCACACTAATGCTGTGGGACAATCGCCTCCTTGGACTGGCTGATGTACCCCAGGATGCAGCCTCCTCTCCTGGCTGGAAGGCTGAATCACACTGAGCCTAATGTCAACCACCACCTTCAGATCCCTTGCTGAAAAGCTGCTCTTCAGACCCTCCTCACCTATTTTAATCTTGGGCCCCAGGTTTCGGCATTTGAACTTAAATTTCACCTCATTAATCTTTGTCCAATGTTCTATTCCATCGAGAACAGTCAGAAAGGTCACTCTGCAAGAGTCAAGAGCACTCCCAGTTTTGCATCATCAGCAAACTTGCCGACACAAAATGCATTCTCCTGTACGCAGATAATGGATAAATTTACTGAACAGGACTGACCCTAAAACTGAACCATGAGGAACAACACTGRTAAGTGGCTGCCAGCCAGACGGAGCCCCACTCACCACAATCCTTTCAGCTCCACCCTTCAGCCAGTTCTTCAGCCAGTGCATCATGAACCCTCCATCCCACAATTGGACTTTTACAGAAGGATGCTGCGGGGGACAGCCTTATTAAAATCCAGAAAGGCCCCACCCACTGTCTTCCCTTTATCCACTAGGAGGGTATCATAAATGGATATTGAATTAGTTAAAGAGGATTGTACCTCTGTGAACCAATGTTGACTGGATTGCTCTTTAAATGCCTTTCAGAAGAACCTGGTATAATCTTCTCCAGGAACTGAGGCTGGAACAATCAAATATATAGTTTTCTGGGTATTCTCTAACACTCTTCATGTAAACTGGAACAACACCGGCTACTTTCCAGTCAGGACCTCCCCAGACTACCAAGATCTTTGATAGATGATCAAAGGAAAGGAGCCATGCAGTAATGATAATAAAAATAATTCAGGTAATAACAATAATTCACATATTCACTGTTAATGTACCCTGAAATACATCATTTTTATGAAAGACCACAGTGTCACAAGCCAAAATTCAGGTGCACTGATAGTCATAATGAAACACCTGGCTCTAATCAGTGCTTTTTKACTGTTTTTGACTGAAAAGCTTACTGAAGTGTTTCCACTTGAAGAATTACCTCATTATTCTGTTTTGCTGTTGTCATATTAAGCATGCACTGACATTATCAGTCACAAGATGCATGCAATATAAACCAAAGTGCTAAAATGCTACTATTACTATATAACATCTTACATCATTGTAGATTCTTTGTAACAGTAAACCATTTTAATAAAATAATTTAGATTACTGTGGATATGAGTCACAATTTTGCATTACTTATTCATTTGTAAKAGAAGACAAAGAAATTTAATTTGCTACTGAACTAGTAGCAAGATGCTACTTATTGTGTCTTGCCATGAAGGTAAAAAGAACAGTAGTAAGCCAGCTGCAGAACTTTACATCAGTTTAAAGCCAGCACTGGAAATACTTGAAGTTATATTTATTATAAAAGGATTTTATATCCTGTCTAAACCTTAAGAGTATTCGTACATTTCTCCTTCCCCACAGAGCCACTTAAATCACAGTTCTTTCAACCTCATACCASACTAATGCAACAAAGCCTCCTTTCCTGTTTGTCATCAACTGAAAGTCACTGCTTCAGATTATTACTAGTCCTAATAAACTATTTCAGTTTTGACAAGGTCTGTTGAATTTCATCTTCCTTTTAAGGTGTGATGTTTAACAAAAATATTTTGTATACTTTATGTGTTGTTTTTAGTTTTCATTATGCCAAATCCTTGAAAAGTCAAATCCTTCTGAATTACAGTAACAAATATTTCATGACCTATTGCCGGCTAAGCAAGCTGAAGTATTACATAAGCTTTCTCCAATTTCTAAATTACTTTTTCAGATATATGTGAAAATGCATTCTTACTAGGCTTTTTTCTATATTTGAAGATTAGYACTTATTACATTAAAATGTATTTAATCTTACTGTCACTTCAGTACACTAGTGTCAAACACATCCTACATTTCAGCAAACATCTCTGTCACCTTAATGGTACAYTTGATAAGACATGCTTGTTCACAGAAATGGCTAGCCTGGAAAAATGAAGACAAGCCTACTATCTGAATATATGCCTTTTTATAGAAATTGCCTTGGTTTTATTATGTTATATTAGACATCTCATATGAGGATTTGCTGCAATAACAATTAAATTGAAACTAGGGGGCTGCTAATACCACTAGGTTCCTTACAGATACAATGACATTGTAAGGGGTTGAGCAAATAATCACCATCTCACCTCCTTAAAAATTTTTTCAATATTTTTTCAAATCAATAGGAAATAATAGGACRTAAAAAACATCTCCAGAATTCTTCTGTCAATTTTCCTTTCATGTTGTGAAACTTGAACAACTGCATTGCTAATTAATATCCCAAGAGTTTGTTAAGTGAGTGGATATAGAATTACATAAAATTCATCCAAAACTGAGATGAATTCACAGATTATACAAATAGGAAACACGGCATTTGATTAACTGCATTGGATTTAATTATTTCACCAGCTTCAGTTGAGACAGTGGGTTTAGGCCACCGAGCAATGAAAACCTGCACAATATTTACACCTGATACTGAGCCAACACGACTCTACACAAGGCCAAAGGTCTTCAATCCATGCATAATGACTAAACTCAGCAAAATTGACTGCATTCTATGAATTCTCAGCATATGAAAAAAATGTTGCACTTTTTCTTTTAACTAATTAAAAAAGACAAATACCCTGCCATTATATAAGTAGATAAAAAGAACCACAATTTGAATGAGTTTTATTTAAATTGAACTATATTACATCCAGACAGAAAACAGTAGTTAGATTTTGTATGTATAAAAAATAGACACATAGCACCAAAAAAGACCAAAATTAGAGCACAGATGTATAACCCTCCCCCTTTCCTTGTTCAGAATAGCTAACACTTTTATTCATAGTTAATGCTCCACCATTCCCTGTAAAGGTAATTTTTAATATTGCATCTGTAGGCTGCTTCTCTCTGGGTCTTTAAAGAACCAGATCATAATTGTTCCTTATTGTATATAGCAAGTCATGGCTCTTCAGAGTTAGGATATTTCATGTTTTAATTCTGAGCTTATATCACCTGATACTGATTCTCAAAGGACAGACTGGTAGGAGAGATGCTACTCCTCTCGCTACTATTTTCTTTTCCATTGTTCTTACTATCACTTGTTTACGACAGATTTCTGATAATGTAGGGATGATGGTCTGGGAAAAAGGATTGATTTATAATAGGTATCAATGAGTGGGAAAAAAGGGATAAAACAAACATGTTTTAAAATTGATCTGCTCAGCATGGCTTAGTTGGCATTTTGCAAGCAGCCACAATATACTCACTGTGACTATGAAAATTGCTTATAACTCTCTATGAAGTCATTAGATAGCAGAATGGGAATACCCAAATGGGGGTCATGCTAAAATTAGTCACTTAGCTGTTGTCTGAAAGTATTTAACAGGTGTACATTCTTAGCCAAAACTGTCGATGAAGAATTCTTTCAAGCTAAACAGAGCTGCTCTGCTTTTGTCTGGCATTATTTCAGTTTCTCTTCTTAGATCACAACTGTCAGACATCTATCTATGAACCAGCATCCATACATTTATTTTCTTACATATTCATAATAAGTACAAATACTATATAGTCTAGCCATATCACTGATTTGAAACCAATGTTTGTCGCTTAGGAACATCATACTGCTGCAAAAAGGCATAGCATAAAACATTCTCTACTGCCAATATTTAATAAAATAAAATTAATCCCATGCTAAATATGTGAAATTGTACTGGATAACCTTACTGCGTTTTATGTAAAACAGAAATTTGGCTGGATGAAATTCAGTGACATGTGAAATTCATTGAAAACTAGAAAAATGTAAAAAATATCGCTGCAAAGGCATGATAGGTGGTATTGCACTGTAGCAGCAGGACGACTTTCTTCATACATGTTGATTTAGCAAATACAACTGAACTATCAATCATTTTTAAAGAATACATAGGATGACAAAGAGCCTAATTAAATTCTACCAGACAAAAAAAAAAAAAAAAAAAAAAAAAAAAAAAAAAAAAAAAAAAAAAAAAAAAAAAAAAAAAAAAAAAAAAGTAGGGAAAAAGCCAGCACAGGTTTCTCAAAAAAATCTGATATTTACAGAATCTTATTAAGATGTCTTTAAAGGTTTTATAAGTTCAGCAGCCTACTCTTTCATTTTCCAAAGTAACTAATCTCTGAAAGTTTTGAGTACTGRAATTTACAACAATAATCAAGAAATCTGGAACTGCTGTTTTACTAATTTTCTAAATCAATATCTCTACTTTTTGCAAGAAGTTTTCGAATGTATAGATGTAAGTTCATGACTGTAGGTTATTTATAACATATGAGTAAGAGAAGGGAAGATTTGTATAATTCAAACKAAGGAAAAAAGGAACCAAAATATTCACTAATTGAGGAAAATGTATTTAATAATAATTGCATCTGGGAACATGAGTGGAAATATTAAAAAAAGTATTYACCACAAAAAAMAYTAGGTGAGGCACTTGCCAGAAATGTTTCTACAATATTTACAGCACCTATTCAACCATTTTAATATATATTAAAGTATTACAACATAGTTTTTTTAAGAATTACACAAAAGTCAACAAAAGGTAACTGTTAWATCAGTATGCTCAAATGCATGTACCTATCAGCTGAACTCAATACCCTTAATCATATATTTACAATAAGATTCTTATATGTTTGCTGATTTTTACAAAATTTATAAGGTGCAGTACTTTCTAAAGCAATACCAGGTACATGCCTGCCATTATAAGAACTTCAACACACCTTTGAAGTCAGCTATGAAATACGAGATATCTATTTAATTATTGTTTTGTATCCTTTTCTGGCTACTGGTTAAATGTCACCACCTCATGCTTATAAAGCGCAGTAAGTCATTAAGTATTTAAAAATATACATGGAAAGTTAGTATTTATTTGCCAAAAATAATATTTGCATACCCAAAGAAAATATTTTGAAGCCRTTTATAACATTACAGATAAATATTTCTAATTCCATACTATTTCATAAGTCATTCMAAGAAATCTGCATGCCATTCTATAACTGCCTGTAAGTTTAGATTTTTTTAAGCTGAAGTTGTATTGGCTACCTCTCCTTTCGTTTCACTGTTTCACAAAATCCTATTGTGTGACAGTCAAGCAGCTGTGTTTCGTTTCTTAATCCTCCCTGCACAGCTACCCAGGAGAGGCTTTACAACATAAACTGTAATGTACCATTTTCACAGAAGGAACAACAGCGTTCCTCTTCAAAAAGAGGCTCAATAAAAACAGGACTRTAATGAACATGCTAGTTCTGGTCACAAGGTGCTACACATAACAMAACCACTGAAAGTTCAGGAAGTTTCGGGGAATGATGTTCCTTTGGCTCTTCAGAAGTCTAATAATGCAACGTATGATTGAGATAAATGTCTTTCCAGTATATTGAGCTCACGCACAGGTATTTTCTTGGTTCTCTTCATTCCACTTTCAAAAGCCTGCAACTGCCTGGCAATAATCACTGTGACTATACAGCAAACAGTTTCAGATAAACACCGGTGTACATCGTTTATACAGCTCCAGCTGGAACGTGGCAAATTTCTCCTACTGTGCAGCTAATACCCARAATATGCACAGTCCTTCCTCTCATTTGTCTAGAAATGAGAGACATCCCTCAGCACATTTTCCAACATTACAGCCGTGCCACTCCATTTGGCTAATTTCTGTGTCCTCAAAGATAGCTGTCCCAGATGACATATTACTTCAAAATAGTTCCTTCTCCTTTCAGTACTACTGGGTACAATCAAAACACAGAAATGAGCTTCTATTATCATTGAATTTATTGCTAGCAGCAGAAACAAAAACTGTAATACCTTGGATTTTTCATCTCTGACTTAGAGCTGTTTGAGGGTCTTTTTTGTTTGTTTAGTTTTGGTGGGTTTTTTAATATGTGGAAATGTTAGAGTCTAAAAAAAAAAAATCTCTCACAACTACTTTAATATCTGTGTGTATCAACAGACAGGGAAACACTGTGCAGAAAATATTAATTTTTTTTTTTTAAATCTCATTTTATGAGTGAATGTTTGACACTGAATCAATTGATTTCTAATAATTTAAAGAGGAATAACTAGCCTAGGCACATTCCACAGGAATTTTATTTTACTTCTTTCAACCTTACATACTGCTTGTGGTACACTGATGCTGTATGTCAGTATTTTTGTAATGCACAGAGCAATTAACAAGAGTGAGAGAACATTCTGGGTGGAGACAAACAAACTGCCTTCTGTGTAAGTGCCCTGCTGTAGTGTCCCTCTTTACTTTCCAGACAAAAAAAAAAGGGAACAAACATGAGCAACATTAGAATATACTTAGGTGTTGTGCTCTACATCTGTGCTTGAAACTTGAATACTTCTATGCTTCAATCATACATCTTRGCAGCAGTCAAAGCTAAGGTTTCTTGATGCCTTCATAGTATGGGCAAAACTTTATATAGGAATAWYTTTTTTTWTTTTTTTTTWAWWWTWAAARARKKGGATTCCTGAAAGTTAACTGAATGGAATTGTTGCAGATTACTTTACTAGAAAGAAGAAAGAAGCATGAAGAAAGAAGCACCTATTTCCTTCTTCCTGAACCATTTATAGACTWGCATATGACACTAGAATCCGTCTTTTACAAGCAGGGAAAAATGTCTGATATCCACCATTTGCATGACCAAAAAACTGATTTAGGTGGCGCTATTATTAAATGAATGGACAATAAAAGGAAAACTATTTCATTTCTAATGYCTGCGGAGTAGAGTAAGATCCTACCCTTTATTGCTTTTCATTGCCTATTCATGGATCACTGAATAGGCAGGATTGAAAGGGACCACAGAGCACATCTGGTCCAACCTCCCTGCTCAAGCAGGGCCATCCCACAGCACATTCCACAAAACTGCCTMCAGACAGTGAGGAGGAGGCCACACCCTCTCAGGCCAATCTAGTGCAGTGCACAGTTACCTGCACAGTAAAGAACTTCTTCCTTATATTCAGGCGGAATTTCTGTGCGTCAGTTCTTCTGCCTGCTGCCTCTTGCACTCATGCTCAGCACCAGTGAGAAGAGCCTGATCCATTGTCTCTGCACTTTCCTTTCAGATACTCACAGACCCCCTCTCTCCTCTAAGCTAAAGATGACCATCTCCCTCAGTCTTTCCTCATAAAAAAAGATGCCTCAGTCCCCTTATCATCTTTGTTGCCCTTTGCTGGAGCCCTCATTCCAGGAGCTCCAWGTCTTTCTTGTACTGAAGGGCCCAGAACTGGGCACAGCACTCCAGATGTGGCCTCATCAGGGCTGGGAACACAGACAGGATCACCTCTCTCAATCTGGCGGCAATGCTCTTCCTAATATCCCCCTGGATACCTTTGGCCTTCTTGGCCAAAAAGGCATATGWATAAAACACTAATAAATTTTAATAAAAGAATCAAAGCACAGTTCCACTTATTTGGTTTTCAACACAAACTTTCAAAACAAAGAGCTCCAAAGCAAATAGCATGGACTCCTGTTTTCTGAAAGGCAACTTCCAGACTTCTCTTTTCAAGCCTTGTTTCCCTTCAAATTCAATGTTTTCATATGGGTCAATCTGTCCTGGAAAGCAGCCAAGTTCTTTATACACAGCAAATCAAAAGCAGTTTCCAGTTATCTCAGACATTCATTCTTGGTCCCGACTCTCATAATATTCAGCCTAACAAYTGCAAGTCTATGGAATATTTCCTGTTTTACTCTAGTAATAGAAAAGAGGATTCAATATTTTGTCTCTGGTAAGGCCTTTTAATATTATCATCTGTAGATGCCTTTTCTGCTCTCTTTCCTTTTTGAACTGTAAAGTTCTAACACTGAGAAGCTAAAAATTTATTTACATTCATAGTTCTTTTGAGACCTAAATACTAAAAATTGGTCATAGTATAGGAACCTAACAAAACATTGTAATATCTGTAAAGCATACAACTACAGTTACTCTACACTGCCACAGATAGAAAAAACTGACAAGTTTGGTTGTAAAGATAAAGACATATTGGCAAAAATGTTGCTGTTCTGTGCTGGGGAACTTATCTGCATAGTTAAGCTAGATTTTGTGAAACAAATAATCAAACAGTGAATGTAAGTAGACACTTCTGTCCTGGAATTACCCTGATTTCACTGGCATTCCATATTAGAGTGGCAATACTGGCGGGTTGAATTGTGAGTGAACTCTGACTTCCTCCTCTGGGTAATGTTGCAAGAGGCAAATGCCAAGCTCTTTCTGTGATAGAACCATTGSAGAACAATTAGAAGAACATATGAAAGTTACTTGGGCATCTTCTGCAATCCAGACTCACACRCATACCACAGGGATGAGTAAAGCATAAGCAGCTACAGATCCAACTCACTCTACTCTGTTTTGTATTTCATTAAATCTAGCTAATTCATGTTCACACCTATTATGTATATTTATTCCTATCGCAGTTATGTGAGGCACAGAAGCACTCTTTCCCAAAAAGGCATCATCAATGGAGTGTTTTTCCACAATACTACTGTTGCAGACTGTACATGGTGAAGATTTGTGTAARTTTGCAAAGTAGAGGCTTTGCAATAATAGAATTATCATCCARACTAATGCCCTTAGCACTGAATTATGCCAGGTCTTGGGAAGTAATACAGCAAGCCGTTCTACTTTTAGCAATTCAGAATTTTAACCCTACCAAAACTTCCTTAAAAAGCSCTGTTTCTCTGCAGGCCCCTAGCTTTCTCTGATGTTACTCCTTTATCTAAATCCATAGTCACAGTATGTTCATGAGTTCTTGTACATTCCCAGTGTCAGATTAAATCCATGAATCTACTCCTGGGGCAAATATACTTCAGCAGTTGCAAAAGCCATATGTATTATAATTGGGCACAATGCTCAATCTTTATAAACTTCATTGGCTTTAATAAAAAAAAAAAAAAAAAAAAAAAAATTAAAAAAAAAAAAAAAAAAAAAAAGAAATTTATTTGAATTTTAACTTCATAACTAATAATGTTTTGTTCATTACTCATTTGCATATGCATATAATTATGCATTGCTTTAAAAATAGGATGTGATGTTAGTGTTGTCTGAAGCGACATTAGGCCACTGTTATTGCTCTTACTATCAGGAAAAAAATAAGCAGGAAAGCTACATATACCTTACAAGAAATTGATTAATCAATGGGCCTAGCAAAGAAACATACACTGTACAGTCAGGCAGTTTTGCCACTCAGTCCCCACCTCTACCTTCTTCAGCTGCTGTGGCAGACAGAGAYGAGGGCAGTTGTTTCTTTACAAAACCCAGAATCATAACTTCAGTTTAGAACACTGTCTTTCAAAACACATGCATGCACATCTCATGATCAGTAGGTTTGTAAATATATTTTAAGAAACTATGATGACAAAGAATACTATTTCCCCCTGAGTTTTCACTTTCTTTTTGCTTCCCCTGGTCCTCTTTCACATCTCCCTTTAATTTGCAAAACTTTTAATAAAATATGTCATCCTATGTTCATTTTCAACAATGTAGAAACTGTGGATAAAAAGTGCTCCTTTTAGTTAAAAAGGGAAAATCTTATCTTAGGGAGTTAAGAACAAGTCCTTGGTGCTGTTAAAACATCCATCTATCAATCTTCCCATTTTCATTGGCTTGACTGGGAAGAATTTTTAAAAGATAACATATGGAACAATCATGGCTTTAGAGAAAAGGACTTAAAATATTGAAAAGGTTTGCTTAAATCAGACTTTTCCTCAAAGAAAAAAAAAAAAAAAAAGTATGTTCTTAGGGTTATTATTTGATATATATACACATAGTGTTCCTAGTTGTCTCCAACCCTAATGTCAGGATTATCCATACTGATTAAAACAGTTAATAAAACTATAGAAACTTCTTTTTTTCCTAGTAAAATCCAACTTCACAGAATAACAGGAGAAACAAAACCTCCTTGCCCCCCTATATTGCCTGGGATAGAGGATCAAAAAAAAAAATTGCATTTCATATTACACAAATTTGCTTCTAAATTCTGTAAAACTTTTTAATAATTTTCATTTGCTATAAACAGGCAAACCTTTTAATGCCATATAATATCAAAATACAAGACAGTAATCTTCAGTCATAGAACCAGCCCTGCAAACTGAAGAGTGTGATATTTCATGAAGTGTCTCCAAATCCAGTGTCGATTCATTTCCAGGTGACAAAATAAAATGTTCAGGTCGTTTGACTACTAGTATTTTCTCCCCTGAGTATTATCCAGACAGTAGACTTGGCAGTACATTAATATCCTCACCCCTGAACAACAGCTGAAAAAATTGAATTTTTCCTTTACTGCTTTCAAAAACTTCTTGTTGAAGTAATATAGTTCAGGTGACACATACTTGAAGTAGAAGAACCCTTCACCTTTTTAACGATTTTGTCTTGTGGGGGAAATTTTGCAGCAGCTTAACCTCATCTAAAAACCATTCATGCAGCTTTTCAAGGTCACTGTTAATTGAGCAAATTTCTGTGTAAATGCTGATTGCWCAAAGCTAAGCTATCCAGGGCAGCACTAAAATACGAATCACATGCATTGATAAAGTGGTTGTCTTGAGTAGTAATTGATAGAATGACCTGTTTTGTGTTGCACTCCTGTTTTAGTTATTGCTTACTTCTTTTCTTCACTCTGATCCGTCACACCCGACATGCTCATATAACCATTTCATGGTCAAAAGTCACAAATGCGATATTCAAGTATTATATTATTAAAAAGTTTATAACAAACAGAACCAGGACTATAGTAAGGCCCATTTGAAAGAAGTGTATTTAACTTTGCCAGAGAGAAGCCGCCATTTTAAAGCAGTGTAGCACTTTGAGCTCTATGAAGTAAATTATTTATGTTTAGAAAGAACTTACCACGTAAAACTGTGAGTCTTGTGGACACACTTATTTCGCCAACACTGTTGGAAGCCACACATTCATAAATAGCTTCATCTCGTGGTGTGCGCAGTGGTTGTATTCTGAGTACTGATCCAGATCCATCATCAAACTCTATTACCTATAAAAGGAAACAAAAGCTGTCACAGATGTTGTTACAAATACCTATCCCTCAGTTAATCTGTTCATGAACAGTGGCCTGTTGGTATTCAAGTCACTGAAAACAGGTTTGTTTTTCAAATAGATGTACCAGGACAAAGTCCATACAAATGGGAAAATGTTTAAGCGGCAATGCCTTGGAAAATGCATTGCTGTTCAGTAAGTACTCGGCGGCWACTTTAATATAGCTTCAAGAAACACAGGAAAAAAAAAAAACAAACAAACAAACCAAACAAAATAACCCGCAAATAAGGGCTGTAAGAAAAAATTCTGTGACTTAATGCTCTGTTATCCTGAAGTTCACCACCAAAACCTTTCCATTCTCTTAGCTACAGTACTCTGCCTTCAAATGCCAGAGAGTGCAGCTCACTCATTCATTTGGCTCCAAAGTGAAAAACTGCAAATTCTAAACCAAGCAGAATGCCTCAGTTTAGAGGCATTTGTATTTAACCCACAGAACATTAAGTAATTTTTCCCAATGAAAGGACTATTTGGGAGACCACATAATAAGGCTAAACTTTTAAGATTTATTTTTAGAATTGCAATATTTGCACAAGAAGCAATAACTTTTATATGAGAAAATTCACTGAATAGATTTTATTTTCTTCTAGATCTGCAGTCAGAATCGCATAAAATATTGGTGAGTACTTCAATGCTTCAGGTAATGGAAAAGCTTTCTCWATAATTAAGTGATAGCAAAAATCTATTTAATCTGCTTTTTTTAAAAGAAATTTTARAAATTGCTGAGAGATAGCAGTTCTACCATCAGGTAAATGGCACTTAAAAGGAAAGGACAGTCCCAATTTTTAATTTTGTTTTTCTCTACAAAACAATAGTATCTGTGCATAATCTGTGTCTACATGGACATACATACATGCCTACCTGCACATCTATTTGAGTCTTTCTGGCTAATTTACACACAAGCAACCTATGACATCTCTGTCTATGAGAGTGAGAGAGTACAAATTTTGAAAATTTGTTGAAAAAGATATGCCTTTAACATTGCCCTTTTCATTGKAAGAATTTTCATTCCACTTAGCATTGGGAGAGGTGAAAGTAAGATAAAAATCCTGGGGTTTTTTTTATTATGAATTTGTTTGATAGCACACATTTTTTCTTGTTCTTTCAGCAAAGCCATTGCCTTACACAAATCTAGTAACATCATCTACCTGATGTTACCACAATTAAAAGAATAACTAGAATTCTTGATCAATTGACGTTTATGAGGGAAAGAAACATTTCCACCTTTAAGCAGYTGGACTAACAATTTATGAATAAAAGTGTCAGCACAGGATCTAAATACTCACAGACATACTTAAAAAATAATGACAATAAAATTGTTTAAACCTGAATGCTGAATAAACTTATCTTGATAGTGAATGAAAACAATTGCAGCAGATTGGGCTGGGCAAATATTGCAGAGATTAAGTTTCAAGCCTGATGTCTGAAAAATACGTACCACAAAAGGGATTTGTTCTTCATGTGATGAGTTCTCCCCTTTCCTGCATGTCACAGCTAGTTAATTCCTAACACTTCTCTGTCTACTGAATGAGATTTTATTTGTTTTGCGACAGAAATTCTTTTAATAAAAGCAGCCTTGCACACAGGGTAGAATGATGTAAATTTTTAACTTTTATTTTTCGCTATCTGCTCCTTCTTAAATTCCTCTGAGAAAGACTTCCTAGTAACWTAAAATAGATTTTTGTCATTCCTATTATTTGAAATAATTTGAAAGAAGAGGAAAAAAAAAAGAATCCTCATTCAGAGGATATATTTACAATATAAATAAAACCTGAAAGATTATCAATAGAGAAGACAAACAAGGTCTTACTGTAGATTTTAATTTCAGAAGCAATGCCTAGGTCTCACTACTATTCTCACTAAATTGTGAGAATTAGCTGGTGAGCAAGAACACTCAATGACAATAATCTTCAAATACATAAACAATCAAGAGAGAGGAAATAAAACATTTTTTCCTCAGTTGCTATGTACATCAAGTTACAGAAAAAGAGTTCTGGTTTTACGCAAGGGACAAATTATCATGACAAGTTTCATGAAATCCAGTAGAGGCCTGTCCAAGTTTATTGAATGATAAAAAAACTAACCCCTGGCACCCCCTTCCCCTGGGAAAGCTTCTGGATTGGATGGACCACTAGAGATCTTTACAGCTGTATTTACTATATGAAGACAGGTGTCCAGGTAAAACATTTTGATATCTTGTATCAGTAAGTTACTCAAAGAACTATCCRAAATAATTATGTGAAATATGTGAAATAAGAGGAAAATAAATTAAACTAATGATTTTCTTATTGGTTCAGCTAACAATTTCAGACATTTCTTGTTTCCCAAATGCTTCATATGTCTTTTTTTAATCTCATTGTTACTTTTGTTCTTTTCTYATTTAGAGATTCTATGGCATGAATTAATGGCCTTACTCTGAACAGGCAGAAAAGCTGCTTAAAATAATGATTTGCTCAGCAGACTTTGTAACTGCTCTGCTCAGTGAACATGATAAAAATTATAAAACACTTGGCAAGTGTCATCTATTTCTTTGAAATACATTCCATCTTACTTGGCTGTAGTTTTTTTTAAGCAGTCCACTAAAGAAATTTTTAAAACATTTTAAGGTGTTTTTCATAGGYGCATTCAAATAATTTTTATGGAAATAAAACTACTTTATTTTCGCTTCTTCTCCCTAAAAACAGGTACACARGTATCTAGAAAGCAATAAATTAAGGAAATAAACCACAACATATTGCAGAATAACACACAGTAAACATATGCATGCACTATCTTTCTCTGTTTAGAATTCACTTTGAGCGAACATTCTGTGAACAGAAGAGGATAAATTGCGTCAAATTTATGATAAAATTTCTATGTTAATCCCTCTAGCCAATTACAGCTCTGCATATGCTTGACATTTTTGGCATAAGGAAGTAACATTTAAATTCATGACTTTATTTTTCATGTTGTAGTATATACACAAGCCAAAAATTGTAATTAATGAACAAAAAACAAATTCCAATGCTGTTAGATATTTCTCTGAACCAAAAATTAATAAAGTAAATTTTGTTTACAGAAGAAATGCAGTTCTTCTAAATAAAACTAACCTGAAAGCCAGGCCAAGCAATCTTCACAAATATGACAATAAATTAATACAGAGGACGTAGATATTCAGTCACTTGTTAATAACTGTATGTTAGATAATTTGCTCATAAAATGGCTATCTTTTAATTAATAATTATCTAAAATATCTATTTAATTAATAATTTTAAATTAATCTTCCAAAGAGTTGTTTTTAAGGAAACAGAAGTCTGTTATTTAACAGTGAAAACATTTAAGAAACACTTATACACTCTTAGTGTCAATTTTGGTATCTCCTAAAAGCTTTCCCCCATTTTCTGAGATTTTTCTTCATGTTAAAAGTCAATCTGTATTTGACAGTAATTACTCTGGCCACTACAAGAGGGAATAACACTTGTTTTCTTATTTCCCCCAAATAACCAGAATCCTTTGAGCAGATTATTTTCACTGCTTCCTTTAATTGAAGGCTGTAAAGAGAAGCATCTTTAAGCTTTTTCCTAAATTATTGTTAAGATTCAAAAGCAAGCAAGTTTTACTTTTCCTCCTCAGCCGCCGGAAAAGTGCCCCTTGCATCCCTGTCCTCATAGGGGTAAGGAATTGTGGCAGCAGAAGCAGTCACAGACCAGGCCTGCTCGCTGCACCTTGTCACCAAAGGAGGTGGTTTGCCCTCCAGAGACAGCAATCACTGCTCAACCTATGTCCCCAGCAGCTCCTTCCCGAGACAGCAAACTCAACAGAGACACCACAAAGCACCTCAGTTTGGCCATGCTAACTTAGGAAACAGCAGCAGCAGTTTTCTCTTTAATGGTTCTATGCAAAACCAGTTTTGAAAACAAATACTTCATGAGACTGCTCCCGCAAAATTATCCTTGATAGTCAATGCTATGCTGCTAAATCACTCTTAATAAAGCACACACACTAGGATTAAAAGCAAGATTGGAATAAAATGTTTTTCAGAGGAACAGAACAATGGACCTAATACCTCAAATCTCTGATTGCTGACTTTCTTTCCTTTTTTGTTCCAGACAATTTTAGGTCGTGGATCTCCTGTGGCTTGACAGATGAATGAGGCAACTCCTCCTGAAACTCCTGTCTGGTCAACGGGAGTTCTTGTAAACTTTGGTGGTGCTGAAATGAACAAAAAAATTGATCAAATTAATCCGAACAGTAAGCAAAACAAAAAAATTAAGTCACATCAAGATTTGAAAATTTAAAAATAAGGAAATGCCTTGTTTCTTCAGTGGTATCATTCACCTTCAAGAGAAAGCACTAAAAATCTCCCAAAAGGTCAGGAAAGTACTTCCAGATTTTACTAGTGAAATTTATATTAAAAACGAAATCTGATGGCATTGGAATAGCAAGATCACACATTATATTTTATCACCATTATAAATAAAAAATCCAATTTGACTTCTGTTGCAAAAATGAGCTCATCAATCAACTGTAATAATATCATGGTTCACCACTTGATGCTATGATCACAAGGTGTCATGAATACATGATTCTCACCTTTGAGACATTAAAATTGAGACAATAAAAAAAGTGACATTTAGGAGAAAGCATTTGTAAGTTTGCATGGTGGAGGTAAATTACTATGTTTCAAGAGTCCACACAGAAAGGACTGTAACATAAGTGAGATTTATGCTTGGGCACAGTTCTGTGTATAGCTCCAAATTCTACTCTGCCAGAAAGGAGAACTAAAAAAAATCCAATTGCAACAACAGGAGAGGAGAGAGCAATGGAGAAACAATTTTTAAAGTATGAAATGGCATTTTAATGAATTATTCTCCTTCCCTTTATTTCTGCTACAATGAATTGAAATTAATTCATTATTTGATTTGTGGTGAGACAAAATTTTCAAACTTAGAGCAACACAAGACATGACTTCTAAATATATAATACTGAAATCTGTAAGACAKCACCTAAAGAGAGAACAAAAATGTTGAAGAATTCCTGTAAGTATTTACACTTCATTCTCTTTCTTAGCCATAAAATTTCTGAAGAACCAATACACCTTCAGATTCTGATTTAAATTATATGTAAGAACTTAGGGACAATAAGTAGTAAAAAGCGTAGGTCTTTGCTATGAAGCCTTCCTCAGTTGTAGGTGCTCTATAGCATCTGTTGCAATTTATTTATGCTCTTATCTTCAAACATCAGCAGTCAGCTTCTCTATGTTTACTACCTCTTTTCTTCTCTTTCCTCTCTTAGTTCTGACAGGAATGTATCTGTACTGTACTAGTTTTCATTTCTAAGTTGCTGTTCTTTGATTCTGATGCCTAACCCCTTATTCTGCAAAACTGGTCTTTCCACAGGCACCATTTCTTGTCAGCACGTTTATTTGAATGGAAGAAACCCAGCAGACTACAGTCACACATGTATGCAACACTGGAATTAATCCTGAAATAGTTTAAGATGTCAAGATGCCATACTACAAAATGAAATGAGGGTGGTTTTAACCCTACCCCTAATGTAAAAAAAGCATTTAAAAAAATACAATATTCCCAAAAATCTGCATTCTCTTTTCTTCATTAAAAATATCAGGAAAATGCATTAGTTCTTAACATTTCAGAATGCTCACAGGTGCTAGAACTATCTACTCTGCTAATTTTCCTAGTGAAAACGTACCTAAACCCAATTGCAAGAGCACATATCAGCAAAACAGTATACTCCTACTGCCATGGGGAAATAATAAAAGAACTTCTCTGATGTGGAAAATTGACAAAACCATAGCAAATAAAACACACCCAGAGCAAAGGAATTAGAAACCTTTCCCAAGCCACTGGACCACAAAAAGGACAAAAATGTATTCTGATGAAGAGCATCTGGCTTTCACCAAAACTGCTGTCTTTGAACCCTTCGTATGTATGTTTCAATTCAGCACTTTGATATGTAAAGAGACTTGACTGAATCTGATACACTGACATTCTGTGGCACAAGTTGTGATTGTGTGCCATCAGGTGAAAAATGACACACTGCCATTTTTTTTTCTTTTTTTTTTTTTGACATTTTGTGAATTTACTGTTAGAACTCAAGCCACTGAAAGAGAAACACTTCATGAGGAAGTCCAAAGTACAGTAGCTCACAGGCAGCAAATAGGACACATAGAAATAAATTAAATTAAAAATCTTCCACCAAACAAAACTGTTGCTAGAGGTACAACCAATTTTCAATGTTTTATTCATGTAGAACTGGCCAAAATGTGGTAAAGGACTATAAGCCGCCACGACTCCTTAAAAAAATTGCTTACTAGCTCCTGCAGAGCATTATCTACATCATGGAGTTGCAGAAATAGGCCTAAATACTTAGCATAGCTCCAGCTACCTGAAAACCAGTATTTTTTAAGTCCCATGTAAATTTTTGCTGGACCAACAATTAGTAAAGCTGTTGTTTTATAACTGTGTAGCATAAGAGACAAAAATGAAGGCAGTTGTACATTATAATGCCATTTCCAACTTGTGGACATTTTTCAAGGGAAACCAGGTTTTAAGGTTGCATATAAAGACCATTTTCTTGTATGATGTGACTAATATTATCTATCTACATCAAACAAGAAGCTTCACAATCAAATATAGAAGTGAACTGGGTGATCATTGTCATTCACTTAGACTATAACCTAGCTGAAAAAAATAAGGCATATATCTAGTCAAAACTTCTTTTTATATAAGTAATTCATTCCTATAAAAAAATGCCACAATTCCTCTCCAATACACAATCCTGGAAGTAAGACAGCTATCCTTCAGGTATCATATGATATTGGAGAAGATAAATTATTATTAGAGCATAGATATTTTTTTCTGAACAGGAAGCTTATAGTAGTCCCGTACATTTTGGACATTTTAATGCATAAAACAGCTGGTTTTAGCAGGTCATCTTTAAATTCGCAAAATCAAATTTAGTTTGAAAAACCAACTAATTCTCCTCTTCAGGCTCTGCAGGTGCACCAGAAGGATAAAAATGTCTGCATGTTTAATAAGTGCTGCAAGGATAAATTGATTTATGGTCAAAAGATACTCAGGCTGTGGTGATCATGGCCAGCCAGCCACAGAGACAGGGAAGTATAATACAATCCCTCTTTTTATTACTCAGTTAACACGTTCATCTTGTTACGTACAAGACAAACACCATCAGTGTAAGGGTATGTAAAATCATAACCCAGCAGAAGCAAAAATGAAAAGTAGTATTTGTTGCCTTTATCTTTATAAAGGCTGTTAATTAAGGTTTGACACAAATTATCCCCACAATTAATGTTGTCAGTTTCTTGACATTGATTGTGACCTAAGCAGCTAGGCACTCTGATAGCAAACACAATTAAACTGCACACACAGTTGTGCTTATTAACATGAGGGCAATTTTGATTGAGAACTGACAACAATTTTCGATCTCCCTTAACAACAGCAGTGCATAGTTCAAGAAAAACTCTCTGCAGCACAGTTCATTAAACACAGCAACAGTCTATATGGGAACTTTCCACTGCAATTAAATCTGCCAAAAAAAGAAGATGTAATATGTTACCAACTATGGTACCAGAGTCTTTCAGCACTTTTGGAACTCTACTTGGAAACATTTCAGTAAATGCAATCAAAATAACAGAAGTGCAATTAAAATAAGTGAAATGCATTTAAAATCAGCATCTCATATTTCTGCACTTGAATTCTGTTGAGGCCATTGTCAAAATTGTTGCAGTATTATCTTTTAAATGCAAAACACACAAGTTTTGCTTGTTTCAGCTTGTTCATAAACCAGTGCCTACTCAGATATTCATACTAATACTGAATTTTGATACCTTATCAAGCTAAAACACACACACACACACACAGACACACACACAAAAAAAAAAAAAAGAAAAAGAAAAAAAAAAAAGAAAATTACAGTAGAAAATAGCAATAACTTGAATTTGTGAGGAGTACCACAAGCTTTGTCATTCAAAACCTGAGGGTTTCCCTACTGTCTGCTACTTGGTACGCACTTCTTGCTGGGACTCTTGAGAAGCCCAAGATTTATTGAACTACTGAAAATTACACTCCTAACATATGAAATAAAACTGAGTTTATTGCTAGCTTGCCTTAAATACATTGAGCTTTCATTTTTAAAGAGCTTAAACCATAGGAAGTTAGGCTGTTTCTTCATCAGTCAAGCTGTCCCTTGAGGAGGGACAGAAACTTTTGAAATTGAGGTAGCTCACCACTATCCATAAAGAAGTGTAGTTTTTTGCACATCAGGGCTCCATACGACACTAAAATAACTCATTTTGATTGAAACATTTGAATATGCTGGCATGAGAGTAAGGTATCTCTTTCTTCTCTTCTGTGCCTCCACATTGTCTTTTAAGTAGAATTTTGAGATAGTAAATGGAATTAATTAATTCCATTATATTTTATCATGTTATGGAATTATCAGTTTTAAAGTTGCAGTTCTGTTCTCTGTGCTGTGCTTTAAGGATATGTAATACTTGTCCTCTGCACTAAAATATTGGACAAAATACTTTTGAAATTACTACTTCAGCCMCGTTCTTTCCAAAGCTACTGTGAACTAATCTTCTGTAGAGACATTTTCATGGACAGATTTCTCTAATTAAAAGATGAATAAGAGGAGAAGAGTTCACCTTCCTTAAAGCAAGAACCAATGGGATGTCTGCAGTCCAACTATAGCTAGCTCGGCATGTGGACTTACTACGGACAAGATCTATAGACGATGCAGACCCTAATGCATTTGTTTTTAGATTCTTGGTTTAGGGTGTATGAAGTTCCTAGTATATAATAATTCAATTTACGATTAAACTTCATCATATGCTTGAAATATGAGAAGGTTTACTAGCTCAGAATAAAAATTGCCAAAAATCGTATCATAATGTATCCTTTGTAAGATTCATAGAAAGGGTTAATAAAGTAATAAAGACATCAGAAAAAATTAAAATGGTTAAGATGCTTCTTACAAATGCCCTGTTAACTTATAAACTAACACATATTTAAGGACACTTCTTAAAAAATTAGAGCAACTTTTTCAGTTATAAAGACTCATTTTGTAGCAATGATAGTTGGAAGATGATAACCACAACTATTCCCATGAAATGTTTTCAGTCAGATTCAGAAATATAGGTTGAGGGCAGAGTAAACGATGTGGTCTGGCAGGTTCCCATGCACTCTGGAAAACTGCAAACATACAAGAATAATTTTCACTTAGTGCAGAGCCCTTATATATTACTTCTCTAGTGGCATAAAGTTTCAGAGGGTATGCAACCAAACTCACTCCAAGTCATAAATTCTGAAGTAATTCTTTCCATGTCAAATTACACACAGAAATTTCTGACACACGGTAAAAATACAAATAAACAGAATAAAACAAAAAGCCCCACCAAAAAAACCCCAACGTGAAAACCGCACCACACAAAAGAAACCCACAAACCAAAACAAACACCTTTATGCACCCTATTTCTCAAGATCCACTGTATTTCACAAACATCAGAAACTGTTTTATATTCTAAATAAAAAGGTGATAGACTGGTTCACCATCAAGACTTAATGATGGTGAAGATGATGAAGACTCCGGTCCAGGTAAAAATGAACAAATAGGTAAATGTTGCATGTAATCTCAGTCTTGATGCACTATATTGATGCTTGCAACTTACATGCTTTATTATTTTCACAATTCCTCTAGTAATTAGCATATTAAAGAATTGTTATATATATCCATAGTACTTAATCGAAAATTATTCAATAGAAATTTCAAAGCATAATTATTTACAGCATTAGCTGATAATTACTCATTAATAATAATTTGTGACATCAGTTAGACATTGTTACAAATAATTGTTTCACCTTAAACCTAACCTGCACTTACAGCACTTACAGAGGACCTGCACATTGGCTATGTGAGAAAGCTAATTAGTTGTATTTTTTTTTTAAAAGACATGAAATAATTTGTATTCATCAAATTGGCATAAAGGAATTCCTAAGTTAGCAAATTGTATGTTCCCAATACCTCACAAGCTGTGAAATTCTTGTGCAGCTCACTGCTAGCCTCTTGAAACTGCACCTGCCCTAACATCCTTCAGCAAGAAGAACAACACCACAATCTCCAAATGTCATCATATCCTGAGCAGCTGAATAGTTTTATCATCCAGTGAATGAAAATTATCAGTTTTGTATCTTTGAATTATTAAACACAATCAAGCCATGCTAGTGAAGTCCACAAGAAAACCTTGATCCATTTGGTTCACAAAAATTATTTGCAGGTACAGACATGGGCTTCCTGGAACTCTGGGTGAAGGAAATCAAGCTATTTCACTTTATAGGCATCATAGCATCCTCTTAAAAACCCAGCCCCTACAAATCTCATAAAATCTTGATACTAAAATTGAAACACTCATCTCCCCACCTTCTTTCTGCTATTTGTATTCTTCTAAAAGCAAAAGCACTCAGAACAAAGGACTGGTTTTTGAGGGAGGTTTCTGGTTGTTTCTTTGGGGCTTTTTTCCAATTTAGCAGTCATTTCCAGTGCTCAACCTTTAATCTGCCAGACCATATCCACCCTCCAGATTTAGTAATCAGCTCAAAAAAAAATAAGAGTATTGCTTGCTTATCTCTCAAGGAAAACATGAAAATTCAACCCTATCTTTTAYGTTTTTGAATTTCCTGCAAAATACAGTGTCAGTTTAGTAGATTGACCATTAGGTTCATTCTTCCCTGAAATACAAATTACTTACAAGTAAGGTCTCACAAGCAGAATAGGTAGGTTACTTTTCCAAAAGGTCTGATGTTAAAACAGCACACATTTAATTTGTACCTCTAAGCTCTGCAAACCTTGTTACCAGCTCATTTCATTGTGGATTATGTATGCCTTTTTAGAGACAGACATTATCTGAGCCCTAGGGACATGGGGGGTATACGAACCAACACAGCAGCAGACGTTTATTTGCCAGCTAATATCATTCACACACACACACACACACACACACATGCACACACACACGTTCATTTGTAGTTTATAGTAACTGGAGAAACAAAAAGACTTCCACAAATATGAAAAACCTCTGTGAAAAACCTGTGAAAAAAAGCCTTTTACTAATACTAAAGACCAATATATTTGTATTCAAAATAAAAAGAAGCTGAGGCATCTATTGCTGTGCTTTTTCTATTAAAATTGTTGCAGGCAACCTACTAACAATTTAAGCTGGTTTGCTGACAAATTATTAGGCCATTTAGTGTAAAACTTGGACCAGCCATTAACTATGGCCCTGTCAGAGCAATATTGTGCTAAGCCTAAGAGGAAGCCAGAGCTTATGAGCCATCAGTCAGTGTCATGGATGATCACACTAAAAGAGAAGTCTCCCAAGTCCTGGCCTACTCCCACACCCACACCCTCTTGACTTCAATTCCTCAAGCTGGGTGCATAGCATTAGCTATCAGTGCCTCATACTCATTAGTTTAAATACAAACTTTACCCTTTATTTAAATATCACTAAAGAAAATGAAAGGTATGCATCTGCTTCTAAATCCCCCCTTATTTACTCCAGCATCTCATCAGTTGTTTCTCCATAAAAAGAGCGCTGAGCTCAAGATAAGATATTCAGGATGCTTGGTTGTAGCATTTGACTAACCTGAGTACAGAAAGATGCAGGCATAGCACCAAGTAATACAGAAGATGAGTAAATGCACAGGAGGGCAATAATTCTCCCTCTTCCTTTCCCATGCCTAAAGGAATTCCAGCACTATTAACCCACTATTCATAATAGTAACCTAACTGTTTGTAACTCATATGCCTTTAAGTTATAAACCAGCACATGTTCAAATGCACAATACAAAACAAAATAGGTATCAGTTTGTGTATACTCATAGTATGTATCACAGAATTGTATGTAAAAGCTGGGTGGGGTTTAATTTACCTGAGTTAGAAAGAGGACCTCGCTAGTTAATCCAGTACTAAGCCTTCTTTCAGCAGCAAATAAAAAGCATGAAGCCACTTGAATCTAAAAGGTTAGTGACGTGCACCACTTTATCCCCCAGGAATATTACATAACCTTGTCATATTCACTAATTTAACGAAAGGAAATTCCGCTTCAAAGCTCTCTACTGCTTCTTTTTCAAATTTTAATGTCTGCAGACTGCATATGAATTATTTGGTAACTGAGAGCTGACACTCCTTTTCAATGTGCAAAGTAGAAGCAGTAGATTTTAAAGTGCCAGGCAAGCTGATCTCTTTCCAGAAGAGTTTTGCTCTGCAAGAAAGGTAGGAATAACGAGACACTGCAAGTTTCAATTAGGGACTCAGAATATCTGGGTTATGACTAGAGAGATGACCTTTAGAAGCATTTCAGTCTTACGAAAACCCTCAAAATGCAGGTACCAAAATGAGGAAGCATAAAACTGGGGCACTGTGAAGCTCAGTGAAACTTCCACTCATTTTTTATTTATCTAAAAACAACAAAATGCATACTTCACCATTTATACACAGGGCAAACTGCTGATTACTGACTGCGAAAGCAAAATCAACTATCTAGTAATAAAACTGACTCTACATACTAATATGATTCAGTGTTAATGCTTGACAAGGCATCCACGTAAGCAAATTTTCATAACTCCTATTCAAGCAGAAGTATGCTTGTGTCTAATCAAATCTCACAGCCCATATGAACCTATGCAGTATGGGGATTAAGGGGTTCGAGATGACTTTATTTGCAGAACACCATTACGAGATGACACGACTAGACATAAGCATAACTTACTGAGCTAAACTGGTAAAAAACCAACAGTATCATTAATGCTGATATAAAATAATAATTTGAGAAAACCAAGTTAGCAGAAACTCACAAATCTCTTATCCTCCTACCATGTTAGGACTACCCTGTCCCAAAACTTGATATAAACCTCCATCTATTATTTATAAACCAACATTTACCATTTTTCTACAATAATAAATTATATGAAACCTAAATTAGATGTCCAGCCAAACTGACAGAATATGCACTCCCCTTACCATCAGTGCTCTGTGAGCTATGCAGTGCAGCCCACCTTCAGCTGCACTGTAAGATGTGGCCTGTAGGATGATGCATTGCTGATGCATAAGCAGACATTCATAAACTAGGTCAGAAAACTGTTTATAGATATTAAAAAAGATTCAGTGACTAAAGGCCCCAGTGGATTGTCCCAGTTCCTTGCCTACAAGTCACTTACAATACATCAGTGTGGTTAACACAGTACAAGCTGCCTGCTCTGCAATACAGCTCTGTAGACATAACAGCACTGGTTAGAATGCATTTACATAGGAAGTATTTTTGATACTGTATATTTTCAGTGTTCTACTGTGCAGAGGTTCTGCCATCAATACCAGTCACATTTTGTTGTCATTAAGGACAACGTACTGCAAAAATGCAAAAATTACTATTCATAAGATGCTCAAGGTTTATCTGCTCCACAAGCTTCTGCAGGAGCTAAATTGCTCTAGATCATCTCCAGTAAAGTTCTGCCAGTTTAAATCCTATTCTTAGTAGTTTTTAGTAATAAATCTATTTTGCAACTTAAGTTATTCAGCCTGTCTGACCATTCTCTGRAGCATATATTAATCTTTCTCTCMATTATGTTATGTTRTCTAAAAGCCATAAATTTTAGTGTTAATTGGGCTTTTTGGTCTCCCTTCTGCCTCTCCAGTGGGGGGAGGGAACATTGTTGGGTGCATTTGGCTTTTGGCCCAGTTSAAACCATGACATTTTTGGCCYCATGACTCGGATAAAGGAAAAATGGGTTTAAAACCCCAACAAACATAAATTTATTCTTTTAAAAAGAGATACCAAGAAWTGATAACACTACATGCAACAGACATTCAGTCAAGGGCATGCTGTTAAAAGAAGGACTTAAGACTTTACAGGACACAATAAAGCCTTTTTTCTTACAATAAATAAAGAAAAAAATTACRTTTGCCCTCTCATAGAGATTTTTACTCTGAAATCTCTGCCATAATTGGAAAGCATGATTCATGCCCATCTTTAAAAGCAAAGCAGGAATTGCCAAAATATAACTATCAACAAGGATTTCTTTCCCCATTTTTCTTGCAAAGGCAGATACATCCAACTACTATAATAATTTTAAAAATATTATCAGTCCTAGTCATGCTTTCCTTTTAAGTTCATATCTGAGTAGTATGAAGAAAACAAATTCACTGAAGTTTAGTCTCAAGAGATAGAACTGGAAGCCAAAAGCACTGAAAGTGGCTGCTGGCTCCTGGACAGAAGAGAGGGCTGACAGCCAAAACTTTGTAATTCTAATCCCATCTCTGTTAATTGCTTGCCGTTTAGCTTCAGGCAAATTACTTAACCTCCATGTCTCAATTTACTTACTTCCAGGATTATGCTACTTAGATTATGTCACAAAACATAGGGAGGAGTATTACAGATGCTACCACCAGTATATTTACAAAATTTATGTAGGGATTTGTGTTCATGCATTGAATGAAATGTTCCAGTTTAAGTCTTATCTACTTACTACACAGCTGACACTGCTATCAGGGTGAAGGAAACAAAAATGAGCAAACAAACCACACTGAAATCTAAATTTGAAGTGTCAGTGAAAACCAGTAGCTATTTGGAAAACTTACTAGTCTTTGAAAACTGTGGTCCTCTGTGTATCAGTATTGCAAAATGTTSGTTTAATTAATACTGTTTTCTCTAAGGAAATGAAGTGCACAAGTGTACTGAGTTACAACTGCTCATTTTGACATTGAGAGCTATGTATTAAAAATGGCTCTCTTCTATAAATTATAATAAATTATTTCTGCCAAATATATCACTCGGCATCATAATTTGAATTCAGTGGTATATAATTAATATTGTGAATGTCCATTTAAATACTTGAACTGAATGCTTTAATTAAGAAACCATGCTAATTRTAACAGTCTCTTAAAATATTTATCTAGGTAACAGATATGTTTAGATYTGACTAATATGCATGTTCAGAAATTAGAGACTTAAACTGTATTTTCCACTCAAGCTTCAGCAACTTCTTGAAACTAAACTTGAAAATGGCTGATTGCTTGTCCCCAAAGAMAACTGAGAATCTTGGTTTGCTGTCAATGAATTCAAATTTCTTTATGCCTGAATCGCAATAGCCTTTTCAAAATGGAGGAAATACCAAGTGATCAATCATTGCACTCCATCATCAAAGCTACAATCTGCATACAAATAATTCAAAAGGTAGAATAAAATCTGCATTGTTGCAAAACTTCTAAAGTTTTCTCTSATTTTTTTTCATTCTGAATATAAAAAGACAATCAGAAAGAAATTTCTCACAACAAAGCTGGAACTACTAACACGAATTCATATGAGGTTAGATTACTGAAGCTGGGGATACAAAGAATATGGCAGATCACCAAAGCGAACAGAAAACAGCTGGTCTCAAATACTGAAATATAAAATGAATTGGGCTGTGGAAAGACAGGAATAAGGAACAAGCTGAAAAATGGCTCATTTCAATTGGGCTGTGGAAAGACAGGAATAAGGAACAAGCTGAAAAATGGCTCATTTCATAANNNAAACAAAAAAAAAACAAAGCAAAAGAGAAGCAGAAATTAATGGTCAAACAGGGCAAAGGGATAACCTAAACCAAGGTCTACTGAAGTAAAAATTTAAGTAAACATAAGATATTTGCTATTTCTGTACTGCCAGTCAGTCACCTAACCTAAGTAAAAAATTAAAAATGCYTGAAAGGTTTGATTTTAGTATGTATAAAAGTTGCTTGCTCCCAAGGGCTGTCTGGAAAGTTGTAATTTAATCTTTATGTTCTTTAACATGCAATGCCTCTCATAAAATAATAGTAAAACCTCTTGAATGAATTACTGTATTATTCATAAATCACAAGAATCAATTACTACATGTATTGTTCCTTCACTGAATGCCTTCAGAAAAGCAGCTTCTGGTTGTTCAATAATTTGGCATATTACTGTGTCATAAGCTGGCGCACACAACTGGAAAAAATTCTAATTAGAGTTAGCAATAAATATTGAGAAGTTAGACTTTGATGCTTGCTCTTGTAAAACAAATCCTCTTTTAAAAGTAGATGGCTTTCAAAAAACTCCAGAAAAAAAAAAATCTTTGAAGTTTTTGGTTTCATTACTCTTAACTTCTCACTGTAATAACAATACCATGTAGTGCAATACAGGGTGCCAAAAAAAAGTAAGGTAGAAAGAAGAATTAAAACAAAATTATTACTGASAGAGACGAAAATCAGCCCACTGAAGCACCAGATTTATCTTTTATGCATTTGGCCTTAACTCCAGCAACACATTTTATGATTAAGAATAAAAGGTTTAAACCTTCATGTGCTTCCTCCCACCTCAACAGACAGCACTAGAGTAAGTTGACACAAATATACTTAACTTTTCTATCAGCCTGTAGCATAACAACATGACAAATGAAAGTCTTTTGCTGTGATTATTTAATTAGTTGTGCATGTGTATCCAGGAATRTATCTGCTGTGTAGATATGTAGAGTTAAAAGAAATATAGTTCTGACTCTTCCCAATGCAGGAGCCTSTGTTGGTCAAGGAACTCCAACCTGYGACATTCTACCTGGTATCAGAACATAATGGATTTTGTTTATTTTTAAGGTTCTTAGTTATTGGAGTAGCTTCTCTGAAGTTGTTCCCTGTTACTAGGACAAGAGTGAAGGAGGTTTGCAACTGCTCCTTCCTAGAGACAAAGAGCTGTATGCCACGATATGTAGATACTAAGAATGAAGAAATTAATACAGTGCATGCAGGACCAGACTTTTGTTAAATTATTTTACATTATAAATATAATGTAAAATGTATAAATTCCAAAGAAATAAATACAAAAGCCCACTAATCTTGAGATAGCCTAATTTGAAAAAGACCTACTTCACCTTCTGTAGTTTAGTACTTGTATTTTTCCAAGGAAATAATCATGCTTTGAGAGCAAGGTTAAAAATTACCACTCATTTAAAAAAATGCAGAACTCATAAGGCTGACAATATGACTTAATATAGAAAAGAAAAAAGGAAAGAAGAAAATTAAAAAATGAATGTTCTTGCATTTGAGAGTATAAGGCTAACGTGGATATTTACAGCACCAGAAAAAAAMCCCAACATTTTAAATAGKGCCAAAAGCATTCCTCACCTTTGAGTTTATCCATACTGCAGTAAATCTTRTAATTATAGTCATATACACATGTTCTAGTCAGTTTTAATTAAGGTAAGGCAGTACAATTTACTGTTAGACACAGATCTCTCAAACAGACAAAAAGCAACAACATGGACATTGCAGACAATCRGGCTACACTATCTACTTTATGGCTAAGGGAGTCACTATATTATACAGTCACAATTCTGTACAACTTTAGAGCTGACAAAGCATCAAAMAATCAAACTTACAACTTCCTTATAATTTCTCACCAAAAAACCTATCCCAATCCATASTGCATTACACACAYTTAGCTCCCTTGCTTTCTGCAATCCATTACAAAGATACTAGTTTTGTCAYATATCAAAATGAGGTTTTGTATAGCTGTGTAGATCTTTCCATATTGGTGACCCCTATGTTCAAATCTCTGTAACACTTGAATGTCAAATTTCTTTTTCAACCCACCAGCACATTTTATTTTTCAAGTGGAACTGAGTTCTTTATCCAATCCGTATCTTGAGCCTCCCCTGTTCCCTCAGATCTGAGAATTTAAGTCCTTTCTGATCGAASTAACRGCTTATTTCTTAAGCTTTCTGATCRTTTCCCAGTGAATGTTTCCACCATGCCCTCAATTTCTTTCTTATCTTGTTTACAGGTGATTCCTCTGCACCATAGCAAAAGAGTATGAAATTACTTCAATGGTTGAAGYATTACACTGTTTAACGTTAGGATCCCCATGATGAACTAATTTTAATTGCCAAACACTGCAGATAGAAAAAATATTGGATCTTGMACTGTGGAGCCAGAGCCAATTGTCTGCATCATTGTTATTTGAAAATCCTCATGTTTTTCCCCACATACTGATTCACTGTGACCTTTYAGGACTGACTAAATTAACCTCTTTTCTGAAAGAAATAAAAAGACAAAGRAAGTCATGCAGCTGTGCATAGTTTCATATGAATGAACAATGAAGAGCAGATTAAAAAGTCATAGTTACCTTCAATGTCCAGACATTTACTTCTAGGAGCAGCTACCTTACTCCCAAGATCAGATGAATGTCTAAACAGGTCGCTATAGAACTGAGTGCTTAAGAGAGTGATACAACACCCTGAGTACTGAAATAAATTCCACATTAGATATTTCATGCCGATGATTAAACTCATTATGAAATTGCCTATTTTTAACTGCTTTTCTAAGAAGGTATTTGATTCTTAACATGCTATAAACAATACATTAAATTTTGCTTTAGATCACAMAAGGTGAAATGCTGCTGCCTGGCATTCCTCAATAGAGCCAGCCTTTTGACCACATGGCTAGATTTTGTATGATCATGAATGACTCCAGTACTAGTACTGCTTTCAATGCAAACACCTCAGAACTTATTAAAGATTTTTACAGTTGTGCTTACAAAATTAAAATTGTGCAACGCATGGCCAAGGAACTTCAACATGTGTTAACACAAGTAGAGATTTTGGAAGACGGCTCTTTTTTTCTGAACTGCCACATTGCTATCAAATTTGAGTAGGTTTCTGACACAAAAAGCTTCATTTTTTTCTTTCTGTAAAAGACCATTCCAGTTAGGCAATCTTTGAAGACAGGACTGTTTTGAATTTTTTTTTTTTTTCATTTAATTAAAATGTCACCTAAGTCATTAATTGATACTACGCTTCATTCAAGAGATTTTACACATGACACGTCTCTAATTATGCAAAATATTTTCCCTTTTTTTAAAACTGAGAAAATATGCACATTGCGTACAGGTAAATTGATTTCTTAAGCTGGTTCAAACTCAGTAGTAACTGTGACGCTGCTTAAATTTACTGAAATTGAAGATTTGATCCAGCATTTTCAGATTCAGGTTGACCAGCRCATGTGATCAGGTTACCAGTTACATAGCTTCAAAAGATAAGTTTGCAAGCGTGGCTCCTTGTGCATTAGCTCAATGCTGGCTGTTTCAGAGTTGGGTGGACAAATTACTCATACCTGCTCTAGCAAAGGCTCACCATACCAAGTTACCATAACAAAACCTTATTAGTTAGCTAACAGTTACCATCACACACACACGCAAGAGAATACAGGATACATTCCATAGATTATGAGCTAACTGTCTGGGTGACAGGGACTCATACTACATTGCTGGTAAGTAAATTAGAAAGCTGGCAAGTAAATTAGAGTATGAAAGTTCTTACATTTAAAGTTTTACCTAGCTTCCTATGAGACAAAAACAAACCTATGTTTCTAATGAACTCATTCATATTGTATCTGAGTTTTGCAGATGAAAATCAAAAAATGTTAGTTTGTGATAAAAATGTCTTCAAAAACATTTAAAATAGATATTCTACAATTCAAGACTGGACATTGGTTTTGCTCAGAAAGTATGAAAACAGAATTTCTCTTCATAGAATTACAGAACAACCTAGGTGAAAGTGACACACAAAAATCATCAAATCCAATTGTGATCTTGAAYTGGAGAGTACAAGAGTCACACCATGTGTCTAAGAACATTTTCCAAACTCTCYYTGAACTCTGTCAAGCTGGTGCTGTGACCACTTCCCTGGGAGACTGTTCCAGTGCCCAAATACCCTCTGGGTGAAGAACCTTTTCTTAATATRCAGCCTAAATCTCCCCTGACACAATTTCATGCTGTTCCCTCAGGTCCTGTCACTGGTCACCAGRGAAAATAATAATTCTGGAATTTTATTCCAGAAGTATGTGCACTTTATCAAGTAGAAAATAAGCATCTACTTATCCGAATCTTTATTCTTCTATAATTTGTTTTAGTTACTAATTAATTTTAATTTCTCTTAATCATAACTGATTGCTAGAGTTATAGTCATAATGTAACAAGTATGAGGAGAAGAGAAAGAGATACAAAACATTTCAGTTTTCCGCACTGTTTGTTTAGAGTTCAGCTTTTTTGAATGGCAAGATACAGAACAGAGGGCAAAGCTGGTTTTCAGCAATGAAAGGAAATCTATCATGTTTTCATATATTTGGTAAACCTAGATCTGATCCTAAGCATAAAAAATTTACACTGAAGTAGAAATTCTCACAGCCTGTAGTGAAAGTATTCCCTGTGAAGTGATGCCAAGTACATGTCTGTGTGTCCTTATATAAGAAATCTCCTTAAGAACTGAATGCAATTCTTTGTAGCACTTCATCATGCCTCTGTGTTCCAAAGATCCTCAAAATTATCCAGGCTACACTGGTAGTGGGCCTTAAGTTTCTCTATTTATTGACTGGCATTATCAATTTCTTCAAGGTCTAAGGGTCTGTCAGTCCTCCCTGTAAGCTTGGAAGAAATCAAGAAAATTTCCACTGAAATAAAGCTAACAAACAAGAATAAACAGGAATTACATTACAAACTAAGGCAATTTTCCAAAGCAAACTTTTTTGAAGTTCCAACTACTATTACATACTCAAACGTGTATGAAATAAAAGTTCCTAGAGTCAGAACAACTCTGGACACTGCTAACATAACAACTAAATGGAAAAYAGTAATAATAACACTCACAAACCCAAAACCCGAGGAAGGAAATTTTGCATAAACATTCATTAATTATTTCACTATACTTTACTTAAAAACTCATATATTTTAATTGTCATATACTCATTTATCAGCGTTATTTAGTATTTGTAGAATATTTAGCACCCTCATAAAATAGGATTTGACTTTGCTATCTCCAACAAAAACAGATAGGATAATCTTCCTCCAAGAATGCTTACAATCTTAATCTTTCCCCCTAAAATRTTTACAGTCTATGTATAAGATAAGGCCTGACAGCTGACTATTGCCAGATGTAATACAATACACTGAAAATATGAGGGCATTTTAGTCGGTAGGAATGGCATTAAAAACAACTCCAACTTTCTAACAACTGTTGAGTTTTTAGTGAAGCAAAACACAGCTGAAGAGAAGATTAGGAAATCTCTTTTTGGGTAACTATGGAAAACTAAACTTCTGCTTATCTTTCTTAAGAGCGTGCAATGCAGGTTTATGCAAACCTGTAAAATGGCCTCCAAAATAAAACATGTAGGAAAGAAGTCACTATCTCTGCACTCTTGGTTTGGAATTGCCAGAGCTGTTACATGAGAATGTTCATCAGCTTGACTCACAAGAAACTCTGTACTGCTGACTCACAGGTACTAAAATTATAGAAAATATATTGAAAGGTAATCAGTGATCTCATTTATTAAGAAAAAAGTGTATTTCTTCAGAGTGAAGAAGAGCTCCAATACATCGTATGTCTTCAAGCAGCAACCACTGACATCAAATATTTCCTCAATCAGGAAACTGACTCCAATCTCACATATTAAGGAAAATGTTTCCATTCAGGAAATACAGGATCACAGCCAGCAGATACCAAAATGATCAGTCTCGTAGTAGAACCAGAGACTAGGATGCTCAGCATGGAGAAGTTCTGAGGAGCCCCTGTAGAAGACTACTAGTACCCAAAAGTGTCTTACAAGAAACATGGGGAGGGACTTTTTACAAAAGCCTATAGTAACATGACAAGTAACACGACCCTCTTTATASTGAAAGAGGGTACATTTAAACTGGACATAAGAATGAAATTCTTTCTATGAGAGCAGTGAGGCACTGGWTACATCCCTGGAAGTGTTCAAGGCCAGGGTGGAAGGGTCTTTGAGCAATCTGGAAGGTATCCATGGTATCCGTGTCCATTGTAAAGAGTTCTGTCCCTTCAAACCTCAATAATTCTAYGATTCTGATCTGCTAGAAAGTTTCTCTTATATACTTATAATTCAGATCATTCCAGTTTCCATTTTCCTGTGAAATAAACATTGCAGCCAATATATTAAATCTGCAGTTGATAACTTAGAACAGTTGAGACTTTAGTTCTCCTTCTGCTATATAACATCAATCTGTTGTAGTATGTCGGAAGAAATTTACTTTTGGAGCTGTAAAAGAGATACAAACAAGCCAAGCTTCATAGAGATAAATGCCATTGGTTTTATGAATCTGCATTTTTGTACCTGTGTCAGGATAGTATTGCACCCAGACAAATTGGTATGCTTCTGAACATCCAATTTTTTGCAGAAATTGTAACATGTGAAGAATCCTAGAGGTGGCTGTTTTAAAGTTTAAATATTTAATGACTCTAGTCATTGACCTCCTCACTCCTGAAAAGCCTATAACATATCATATGGCTGATGTCAAATATTTATTTAGGCTGCAGTTAAACTGCAGTTGCAAAAATTAATCTTGTTCTTGAAGATATTACAGATTTTGAAAACACCCATATAAGTAAAAAATATGTGGTCCAACAGCATGGTGGGTTGACCCTGGCTGGGTGCCAGATGAAGAGCAAAACCTCCCTGTCACTTCCCTCCTCAGCCTGTAGCGGGGAGAGAAAATACAACAAAAGACACAAGGGTCGAGAGCAGGACACAGAGATGATTCACCAGTTAGTGCCATAGGGAAAACATACTCTGAGAAATTAATGTATTTATTACTGATCAAACCAGAGTAGGTTAATGAGAAATAAATTCAAATCTTAGAAAGACATTTCTTCCACCCCTCCCCTCTTCCTGGGCTCAATTTCTTCCCTGTTTTCTCTCCCACTCGGCCTTGAGCAGTACAAGAGACAGGGAATGGGCACTGCTCAAAGTTCATCACACCTTGTCTCTGCCACTCCTTTCTCCTCACCCCCCACCCCTGCTCTAGCATAGGGTCTCTCCCACAGGAGACAGTCCTTCACAAACTTCTTCAAGACAGGTACATCAARAACAGACTACAGTAGCACAGGCTCCCATGGCATCACAAGCCTGTCAGCAAACCCATGCAGTGGGATCTTCTCATGGGGTCACCCCTTCCCTGGGCACATTCACYGGCACCATTATCGGGTCCTTCATAGACTGCAGATGATTATCTGTTTCAGCAGGGGCACAGCTGCCTCACCATGGTCTTCATCACAGGCTGCAATGGAATCTGTCTGGTGCCTGGCATCTGTAGGGCCGTTTCTATCACATATTTCCACTCCTCACTTTTATGACTGCCATTGCCCCAGTACAGCAACTTCCTTCCTCTTCTTAAATCTGTTTCCCAGAGGCACTACCACCACTGCTGATGGGTTGGCCTTGGTCACCAGCAAGTCCATCTTGCCACCATCTAGCATTGGCTCTGTCAGACAGAGGGGAAACTTCAAAGAGCTTCTCATAGAAGCCACCTCTGAGGGCCACTACTACCAAAAACTTTACCTAGTACAAAGAGTGACTACTCTGAACTTTCTGCTTAACAGCCTGCCTGGTGTCTCTGTGGTCACAGTGCTGCCTCCTTTTACTTTCCACAATTCCCTGATTTATTCGTTGTACAACTTCAATAAAGAATGAAAGATGCAAAGGGCTTACAGCAAAGAGCCTGAGTCTGAAGCCTGGCGGATAGCCAGGGAAAGAAAGCCTGAGTAATTATATTATCTTGCACCCATACAGGGAAATTGAAAGTTACAAGAATACCTTTGATTCAAGCATTTCTTACTAAGTGAAAACATAGAAATCATCACAGAGTTTTTTTTTTTATTCCTTTTAGGAAAAGGAATTCTACAGTATAATACACATTTCTACAACTTCCAAGTCATCCACACGCTTCTGCTGATATGTAGGAGCAGCAGCAGCATGAACCAACTTGTAATCACTAAAGTTGGTATGTCTGCCTGAAAACAGAAGACAGCCAACCATTATTCTACTCAGTCTCGACACTACTTTTTACAAAGCAAAGAAATTTTTGATCCTATGAAATCTGGATTAATTCCCAGGCTATGCAGAACAAAACTCTGGCTGCTTTTCTTCCCTTCTGGTTTCTCCTTCCACAGCTTCTGCCAACCTTATTATGTCTACCTGTTTCTCTAACAGTGCTGAGATCTTGCTTCTCAATTTGTTTTGTATCTAAATCAGAGAGGTCCTGCTGACATCCTCCCACTCCTATATCTTGCTATAAACCATTTCTCCCATCTTTCCACAAATCTAGTGTATTCCATTACGACCACATTTGTTTGGGTTTGGTTTTTTTTGGGTTTTTTTTTTTTTTTTTTTTTTAATATGAAACAGTAATGTTAAAGTGTTTTTATTTTGAAACAGCTTGATCAACCATTTAGCTTCAAATTCATTCCCATGTTTGCAGTTTTTGTCTCATACAGTASACACAAGAGCTAAAAATACACTTTCTGGAATATAATGTCTATTAAGTAACATACACACCTCCTTTCTTTTTAAGTTCCACCTTTTCTCAAAGGAATAATGACTTAATACTMTGACATAATAAAAATACATAAAGGAAAATTTTCAGACACTGTAAGCAACAGAGATGCCAGTTATGTAACTGAGCCAAGTGAGCCAAGTCAGGCAAACTATCTTCAGTACATGTTTTTTTTAATTGTTACATTCTTATCTACTCACATTCCACTAACTTTAAGCTGTAATGGTGAGAATACATCAGACGAAGYTACAAAGTCCCTCTTTTTTCTCTACAAATAATACTAGTAAAGTAATATTCCTCTACTAATAATAATTCAAGTATGGTGTTTAACAGAGATTATTTTAGCAGCTACTCCAGTTTGCTGCTGCATATTTGAAAACTATGTAATATAACAGCAATGGACATCTTTCTCATTTACATTCACAGTGGACAATGAAAGCCTAATGGCTTTCCTTTTTTAAATAAATATGAGTCAAACACTTCCATCTCTTAAATACAAATAGAATACTATGCTGAGTTATTTATTTTAAGATTCAACTGTTGCATGGCCAACAGCCTGCATGCCTTTGCCATCTGCGCAGCATGCAACTTTTTCCTGTTCAGCCCAGCAAGAACTTAAGCACAAACTTCAATTTATAAAATATAACTAGCAGGATGGATACCAGTCTCGGATGCCTACTCATCATTTCAAGTAGGAGACAGATGTCAGACACAGCAGTTCTGCCCAGACATATGCTGTATTAGCTGGCTTTTCAGTAATACACTGTTTTGCATGGTTTTACTTTTGTCACACAAGGATACTCAATATGGTCAGAAAGAATGAAGACTGATCAGGCTGACACTTCTYAGCAGGGGAAGGCAACTCCTTGTAACATAGCCACCCATTTTTCAGCTTCAAAAAAAGTAAAAAGATATATTTTCACAAATCTCTTTGTTGTTACTTCAGCACAAAACTAAAGAAAATGTTAYAGTGTAAGGAACTACACATTTACAAGTGAAATTCTAGGCCATTAGGAGCCAAATTTCTACTCTACTCTAGCACCTACTCCTTAAAATGAAGGAATTAGGCTGTAACTTGCAAAACATAGCAATGTGCAACCTTCGTATTTTCCACCTGATGAAAGAACAGACCATTCCCAAATTATGAGTTAACCTTTTCAGACATATTTCACTTTTTTCCCACATGGAAGGAATTCATTTCCGAAGAGCTAAACCTAGCATAATTTCTATTAAGCACAATCAGTTACAAACATTAGAAATTATCTGATCCCAGTTCACTTATTAAAAAAACAGTAAAACAGTAATAGTATAAGTAATAGAAATAGTAATAGAAATAGTAATAGAAATAGTAATAGTAATAGTCAAGGAAATTAAACACTATTTAAAACGATCCTCTTTCTAAAATGATGGTACAGCCTTTAAAAAAAAAAAAACATAAAAAAACTTTTGCATATGCATATAAAGTGATTCATATTTTTAGCTCTGCTTTCAACAGAATCACTCCCTTGTCACAATCGCTGAAAGAAAAAAGTTTGTAGAACATCATCCTTCTGTCACTCCTGTTTCAGTTTTTGTAGTTTGACAAAGCTAGTAAATGCAACATTACAAAAATGTTTGAAGTCATTATTAGGTTACTTGTAGGTGTTATTATTTTAGTGAGGTCGCCTCAAGGAAGCTTGAAAAATAATTTTGTTAGAATGTGGACCCTATAATTAAGATCCATGAGATACACGTAGTTTACGTACTTGACTTTTCATTAAACTTTTTATCATCTGTCACGAAGACCGCAATTACAGTGAAAACTAATCTGAGTTGCACACTAATTCCCAAAAAAGGATTTAGCATTACATATGGGTCTTCAGCATTGTCTKGGCATTTCAACTCCAAAAAAACAAAATTGCAGAGATATTTCTTTAACTTTTTCACATCTTTCCATGAGTTTTGTAAGCTGACCTTCTGTTTTCAGTTCAATTATTTAAACTAATGCTGATAATACTGCTGTCCAAAAAGTCYTAATTCAAATGTCTCTTATTACAGATTTTAAAAATGCATTTGAAAAGTAACAAAACTTATAAACTTCAAATACTTCATGCACCTCAAAATAACAGCAACAAAAAAAAATCTAAGCAACAATTCTGATTAAAACTTTGTCTTAAACTGCAGTATTGTGTTATTCTCAGGGTTCTGTTACTGGTAGAAAATATTCATTCATTTATTTATCTATTTCAAAGCTTATCCAAATGCAAGCAGCTTCTCAATCCTTAAATTAGGTATTCAAAGACATCTTTGATGACTATCAAGGAAATTTAACAGATCATAATTTACAGTGCTTGAATTTGTTACATGGAAATTATTATATTATTTTTTTTCAAAAAAGAACTTGCAAGTTCACATAATCCCTGTTTCAATTCACTTAATTTAAAAGAAGTCCTGCATTTGAAATATTGGTTTTTTTAGAAACTCAAGTAGTTTTCACAGAATAATAAAAATAATACAGAAAGCCTTATTGCACCAGTCTTTCCTTGGTTTTAATAAGCCTTAGTTTTTAAAAGATGAGAAATGGTAATAATAAATCTTTTTTTGAACTTAACTTTTAAAATACCACACAGGGAAGGTAAAAAGCTTTGTTTTTTAAATCTTCTATCACATATACAAACAGAAGTCATTCCCCTCATGATGAGTAACAATGAATGATAAAATATCTAGCCCAATTTAACATGGATGGGACAATAACTGCTTTCTGTCAGTACTTCAGTTGTATCTYAACAGGAATATTTGACTGAAAAAGCATTCATCGGCACAATATGCATAAATAAAAAAAGCATTAATATGTATTTTTTTTTTTCAACAAGCCCAGCAGAAGCTGATACATGCTGAAACACAACTACTAGGCAGTTTATCCATAGTTTTTAAAGTATATTCCAGTAACTACTGCATAAATAAATAAATGTAAGCATGGCACAAAAGAGAGGTTTTTTTTTTTTTTATAGAAAAGATCAGCAGTAAGGTTCTAGACACACATGGTTCTAGACTCTGAGGCCTGGAACTTCAGTCTGATCAGTATCTTTCTCTTTACAGCAGCTCCACTTTATATAATAGAGCAGTGTGACCCTACACATGGTGCAATTCAACATTGCAACAACTCTTCATCTACTTACATGATTCTGATCAAAATCACCATGACTATCAAAGGAGCTAAAAATTTCCCGTTAGACATGATCCTTAAAATCTGAAGCCATGCTCTGGCTTCAGTTATGGTCTGTATTGTGTTATCCCCTCATCCACACTTTAAGTGGCACATTGCTTCACAGTAGAATGACARTCTGCTGTATGTTTTGAAGTTAAGCCTATGTGTTTCAAAATGTGATCAAATGCTATGCAGAAATTAGTAAAAATGTAGAACCTTCACTGTTGTGAGCCTAAACTCTATTCTACAACTCTTCTTGTGAGCCCAAACCTGTAATAAGCCTATAAGCTACRAATAATTTAGATTCAGCATTGCTTAATACCCAATTAGAATTAGAATAAAACCATTAATAGTTCTTTTATAATAGCACTTAGCTTATTAAAACACATAAAAGGTTTGGCTCCCTTGGGTCATTTTTATGGGCCATATAKTTAGAGCTGAGAAAACAATACTCAGTTGAAGAAGGGCAAAACCTAGTTCAAAATGTACACTACATTGTTTCCTATTTCCTTTTCCATTTTATTTCCACAGTTCAGACATATTACAAACCCCATTTTAAGGAGTAGAAAGAGTCTATTACAGAGGGATCAAATGCTCTTCAACTTTAGCTATATTTTAAATTCACCATTATCCCTGGACATAAAACTCCACTGCTACTGCCATCTATTAATAAACAAAAAAAGTTCTGACTGAAGATATATAAGTGCCTAGATTGAAGAGTTAAAAGACAATTTCTTTTTTTTCATTGTGCACACTTTTGCACTTTGGAAAATTATTAGTATCTAGTGGGGACAAACTAACCCACCAAGAAACCAACTTTGCAAGGGAAGCAGAGGACATTTACAAAATTTTGAAATACTATTTTCAATTTACAATATATCTACGGACATTCCAATATACATATATATGCATTATAAAGTAAAGGCAGGGGATCATTAATCRGAGACATGCTGAGCTAGACAACCATTAGTATGCACAGAAAATAGAGGTGTGCCTGCCCTTTCTCTAAATTCAAATCCAGCCACATAAGTAGGAAGTGAACATTACAAATTTCTCATAGTTGCTGACAGTTATCTATATAAAATCAGTGTATTATTTCAGTATGTGACTTAATGTAATTTATTTCCATGAAGAAACTGGCTATCTTCATTAGCCATTTCTGACACCTATGAAACCACAGACGAACTAAAATGCAAACRGAAAGAATTTTTGCAGAACACATTCTTGAAGCACTGAAATAATCAAAGTTTGAAACATCGCATTTCAGTCAKATGAATTATTAACCCAACAGTAGTAGTAATCATGGTGCAATAAAGGACACACAGGCAAAATTAATCTTCTGTGCTGGCAGATTTCAAAAAAATAACATTAGTGCTTAATGGGCTTAAACAAAAATTACTTTAAGAAGTCTGATGTAAGCTTAGAGATGTTGAAATGAAAAAAAGGTAAGATCTGGTGTGGGCTACTATGGGAATAAAACCRTATGTCTGTATCATCATATTTTTATCCAAAATCACACCTCTTAACCACTGTTTGCAGCTATGCAGGTTCTCGCAYAGTAAGTTGTATGCAATGGGAAGGTTCAGCTAGGATATCTGATAAGCAAATCTTATCACAGAATCACAGATTCATCAAGGATGGAAAAACACTCTGCAGATCATCCAATCCAGCCATCAATCATCCAGTCCAACCATCTTATTTAGCAAGTAAATTTGATTTATGATAAAATGTAGAAAGTCAAGCTTGACTTAGCTTCACAAAAAGAAATATGCTTACTATGCCAAATACATTTTTAGGTTTCTCCAGTTCTGATCCCATTAAATTAACTGTAGTGCAAGTAAAACCACATGAACTACCTAAGTTTTGGTGCAACATTTCAATGCACTTAGTATCTTCCTTGTTTATTTACTGWAGGAAGTCTTGTTTAAACCCATTCCTATCACTACTGGGTTTTGTTGGGATYTATTGGTTTGGTTTTCGTTTTGCATTTATTATTTTTGCATTTATCCATTTCTGCCAATGGATAGAAGAGACAGCAATTTACACTAAATTTCATAAAGACAGAGTGAGGATTAGTACTCAAATAGAAAAACTCGGTGACTTCTTGACACTGTACATTTCTGCTGTGAGTATTCACAGCTGAATTTCTATTCATAAAACACAGACTATCATTATTTTACAGAATAACAGAATTGCTGTGAACATATTAATTCATGCTGGCTCATGCTAACATTATTTGATTACTGCCTGATAATAGGAATGAGATTTTACCACTTCTGTGATCAAGTCCAAATGGACACAATACTTACTTGATTTGTATTTTACTTTAAAAAAGTCAGGATCAAGTCAGGATGGGGCAAATTCAGCACCCCATCAGAATTAAAAGCAATAAAAACATATGATCAAAAATGTGTCATTTTAATGAAAAGCACCTGAGCCCTGTAGAAGCAATACTGTGTATGCAATAAYGCCTGCTAGTAAAAGAATATAGGAACATCACTTTAGAAGCAGAAACCTACTCTTAATTTTAAACCTTTGTAATCTTTAWAAAGTGAGCTGCCTTTTCAAGTAAGTTGGTCAACCCACTTGAGAATAAATAAACATAATCTTGAAAATAAATAGTCATGGCCAATAACAGATCTAAATTTAAAAAAAAATAAAGAGAGAAAAGTAATATTATGATGCTACCCCTCTTGGGAATCCAGCTTCATTACAATCAACATTGTGTCTGCTTTGTCCTTGTTATATTCTCCTTTCATGCATGCTGAGCTTTCCTTGCTCACTGCATTAATCACTGTCCACAGCTGGTATGATTTAGCTGGGGTTCTGTTAAGAATATCACAGACTGTTCAAAATTCAAGAAGTAAAACAGTACTTATGAATTAACTAGAGTTTAATAACACACTACAAATCCTTGCAAAGTCTCAGGATTAAATTCCAATATGCAAAAATATTACATAATTCTGTAATACTATATATGTAATTTTTTTAAGATATCTGTTAAAAATAACTGCACTCTTGAACTTACAGTGAGCTCAGTGAAACATTTCACACTTAGCTAAAAGTGGTRTTTTATTATTTTAATAACAATCCTTATGTTTATTTTCTAATTAAACTTGAGTATTACCATTCTTGACTAAATGGGCCTTGGTCAYTTCTGATGCAACTTCTGCTAGAAAAGTAATAAATTTCTGTGTTAGAAAGTCAAATGATGCTTTATTTCCTCAGCTTCTACATGTCTTTGCCAGGCTGCTTATTAAT
>NW_026623426.1:147112-162186 GCF_030028575.1 Malurus melanocephalus
AAAAAAAAAACAACAACAAAAAAAAAAGAAAGGTAAGAAAGTGCAAGTGGAGCTTACAAGAATAAATAAGCCTCTGCCTACAAATCTTTACCTTTCTTTACATGTAAACCTACATGCAACTAGAACTGTCCACAAGCTCTCTTTTCCTCTCTTTTTTAATCTCTCTCATACACATAGACAGAGACATACAGTCAAGGATTTCAATAGAGCTCTTGCCAATAACATCCATCAAATAAGTACACCCATTCAAAGAAGGTACAAAAAGATCCTAATYGAAGTATATGTGGTAATTTTAAAAACAGATTTTATTTATGAGTGAATCAAATTCTTCTTATTCTTACAATCCTACTAGCTTTCCCTTACTATGCATCTAACAGGGCTACTTATGAAAGGAGATTGAACCTTGTGTTCCATCAATTAACACAATTCCTTTCATATATATGTGAAGAGTATTTTATTAGTAAAGTGCTGCGATTCTTATAGGAAGATGTTATTATTCTGGTCAGAATTTTTGTTCTATATGRTTCTGCCTTCATTATCACATGCAAATGTAACACTAGAATCAGTAAAAAGTGGAAGTTAATGCAAACAGACAAGACTTCTCAAGGAAGAAAATTGATCCCTTTATTCCTAGCAACATGAAAAATTTATTTAATTATCTGCACTTTCATATCAACTTTCAACAAACACACATGTAATCAATACTGGGATAAAACGTTACATTCMTATATTTACCCACAGTCAGTTTCATCAAAAGAATAATCAAGCTTCATGTTCCCCTTCAAAAATATAGCTTACTTAGCCATTGCTTCTTAAATAGCAGAACATCTGTTTTAGGGATCTTGGGATTTTTTAATGTAATTCAAACAATATAYACTCCCATGATTAGACCCAGAAGAAGTATTGTCTTTGTCCCATTCTGGTACATCATGCAATAACGTGTCACACTCTGCTTTCTACAGTTACACACATTAATTTATTTTCAACACACTATCAGTGGCAGCAGACACACTGTGCCTCAGCCCKGTGATCCATTTATGGACTCTGCTGGTCATCAAAGGGACAACCTGATAGTCTTCATCTCCCGTCCCTCACTCAAGTTCTGCTCTCTAACACCTCAATACCTCATGCTGAGGCTTAAGGCTCATTATCCTTCTCCATCCCACATGACTCCAAGTATACTGGCAACTCACCATCTCACCACACTCAATGCTGCTGGAAAGCTCATCAGACTTACTGCCTTACAAAGCATAGCTTACTGACAGTGTTATAAGGTGATTATAAGAGTCATGGATGACTCYCCAGTGACTGTTTACTGCTCTGGATTTTAAAATGGCATATGYTTGCCTGACAAACGTTAATCTTTGTTAAAAGGAAGGGCTCTTTCACTGAACCAGTTCTAACCTTGGAAACTGGGAATAGCATAACGATATGCCAAGCAGTGGTAACCATCACTTATCTTCAACTGAGAAATCTCACATATGCACATAAATAAATAGAAAAATTACTATCTTAGAGGAAGCAAGAAACAGGAAGAGGAGGTGTAATTTATAAAAACAAATAAAAATAGATAAAAACTACTCACAGTCTCCATAATAATGTTATCTCTCAGTCAGTCAAATTTGTGTTGACAGTTCATACACTTCATATAAAAAAMCAGGTTTTTCTCCCCTTACTTTTTGCTGAGTTGGCTTCTCAATTATTTCATATATGCACAGATCTAACCTAAATGACCCTCTGAAATATATAAAAAAGCTATCAAGAAGCATATCCAGATTCTAGAAACAACCAATATTTGAAGTTCTTTCCTTCAGGCCAAAAAAAAATTCATAAGTCCTTCACCACTGTTTAGTTTTCTATCTTTATAAAACAGGCAAGAAAAACTGTCTCTGAAAGAAATCAGTACCTAATTCAGAATGTACTAGAAAGAAAAAAAAAATAAAGCCCAAATGATGCAACAGCTTTTTCTTATGGCTCCTCCAATTCAGAACAAAAAATGAAGAAACCATTTAATCCTTACTTACTTATGACAAGAAGTTCCCTYATTCACACACAGTGTCTAGGCACAGATAATATATTGTTACTAGGAACCATTTTGCTAGAACTACAGTGACTTTCTCACACGTGTGCCATTTCAAAAGCACACTGAAACTTGCAGCTGCCCTGCAGTTGATCATACACAGCCAYGTGAGTTCTCCTGATGAGACAAGTACCTGACCTCACAGCGCCTTTTATATTGCACAAAGTTTTACTTGGCATTTCTTGAAAAGCAGTAACTGCTCTCTAGAAGTATGGGCTTTTCCTACATCCCACCAAAAGATGCCACAATTGAATCAGTGACACTACTGGAGTTGAGCAGTCCATGTTAAAATGTAAGTAACCTCAACAGGGATGTTTAGTGCCCTGAGGAAAAAAAAGAACTAGCTACAAAGTTCTTCTGTCCCAAGAAAAATTCTGACAATACTAGTTTAGAAATACTAWGAAATTTCATAAGCAGATGCATTGGAGCATAAGAATCTGGTCAAAAGTCATTTAGGAGCTCAAGCATCTGGGCAGCACTTAAGGCAGTGGATACTAGGCATCTTGTAATTCACTAGATGACTTGACTAGATGAGGGATTGCAAGATGCCTCTCACCGGCTGGAATTGAATTGTGATGGATACATGGCAACAGAGTAACTGCTCCTTCCTGAACTCCAGATAAAGCATTGTTTAATGCTGTGATCCTTCCTCAAATATATGAGACATCAGTTCCAGAAGAAAATGACTTATATCTGGCAAACATGTGAGTAAAAATACAAGAATTGTGCAAAGAATATTACACTTGTGATTTCAAGTCTGTTGTTCCTCTCCTTGTTGGATCAAATGAAAACTGACACAASCATATGAGTGGCTGAATTTAGCTGAACTAAAGTATATTTACAATGAGGCTAAGACTTTAAAACATTGACACAGTTTAATCAGTTATGTTTCTCTCTCTTCATCGAAGTACTCAGCCCCAGTGTCAGACTGAGCAGCAATTTTATTGTAAATGAAATTTACAATATTCCTAATACTCTCTAGGACTTTGACTAGAATTTCCGTATTTGTTTTAGTCAATTTTTCTTCACATTTTAAACCATACTTCATGTCTACACTGTGTTTTGATACAAGGGTTAACAAATGCAGCAATGTCAGAGAGCCCATATGAATGATAACTTCATTCAAACCATACACAAAGAGGCTTTTCATTCTGAGAATTTTTCTTCACTCTGTGGAAAATTAGTGTGCATGTGTGAAGACTGCCATAAATACCAACCTTTCAACACTGGAAGCACATGTTGCTGAATMAGAAAAAAAGTATTTTTTATACTGTAAGCAAACTCTAGGACTAGACACCTTCATTACTTAGTTTGCTTTATGTCAAATATTTCAAAACAACCTCTGCAGCACTTCATAAGATATCAGCCTGAAACTCAAATGTTATACCTATAACTAAAATTTACAAGGCAAAAATTTTTAGAGCTTTGAAGATTAAAAAAAAAAAAAGACATTAAAATACATGGAATAAGTAGAAGGTGGAAAAGATTCCCATTGTGATAGGGAAACAGAGAATGTATACATTAAAAATCCTTTTAGTAAGCCTGATAACCTGCATCCTCCTTAATCCTATTCCTTGACAGAATAGGAAAGGCTTTGAAGCTAAATAAATACAAAGAAACTCTCCACAAAAAACATCAGGTCAAAAACTGTTAAAGTTTTTGTTAAAGGGGAGTTACAAAGTATTCCTGAATCTTGGTTTGGTTTGGGCTTTTTTTGGAATGCAAAAAGGAAGAAYTAAATAGGAAGAAAAAATGGGTAACAGGGCTGCATGATGGATTTTACACTAAAAGACTCAGTAGTAACCAAAATGCTACTACAACAGTGAAACTCCAAACTCAGGAAACTGAAAATTTTACTTGTATCATGTACACWTTTACATGAAGTTAATTCTGGGATATTTGGGTAATACTTTTAAAAATTTTTAATCAAGAACTAGAAGCTGGAGGTTAAGCAATATTTAACCTTCCAATATAGGAATCTTTCTCTATATATRTAAAAGAAATGAACTTGCAGCAAGATAGAATCACCAGAAACTGGGTTTAAGTTACATTTCTACTAATCAGAGACTGGTTTAAAGTCTGCACATCTTTGTGAACAGTAAATGCCTTTTTTTTCCGGAGGTGAAGATTTACACACACACACCCACACACACAAACAAATACACACACACATAACAGCAAAAGACAAGGGGTGGATTTCCAAAATCTCTTTTGGAGGAAAAGAATTAAATCAGTTTGCCAGTATTTCATGACATGAAATATTTCATGACATTTACAAGAATAATAGCTTTACCTTTGGTTTAGATTTTCAGAGAAGAATAGAAAATATTTTTAAAGAATTTTAGWAGATTTTTAAATCAAGGAATGAGAGTTACTGCAAATAAACATTTCAAATAATATAGTATAAAGTGTTTCCCCAATCTTTACTTCTCAAAAATACTTTTACATGCCGTATTAAAAAACAGTTTTAAGAAACAACTCTCAGAATCTATTTTTCAAAATAATTAAATCCCCTTTATTTATTACAAAACCTCTGGAGAGTACACACACCAAATCCTCAAGATTAAACTCTTTTTGACAGTAAACTTTAACTGTCTTCTTGCAAAGAAGAAATCAGAAGAGGAAGTCACAAAAAGACACTGTTTTAATATAAAATTAAGACTACTGTTTGACAAGGTTGCTCTCAACTCTCTCAGCCTTTCCTCATAAGAGAGATGCTCCAGTCCTTTACACACCTTTGTCTCTCTCCACTGGACCCACTCCAGGAGCTCCCAGTCTCTCTTGCTCTGAGGAACCCAGAACYSGACACAGCACTCCAGATGTGCCTCACTAGGGCTGAGCAGAGGGGCAGGATCACCTCCCTCCACTGCTGTCAGTTCTYTTCCTAATGCACTCCATTGAGCCACAAGGGCACAATGATGGYTCATGGATAACATGCAATATTTGGTCAACAGATGTAAACAATTTTCTGATTATTTTTCATATGAAAGAAATGGCTATTAAATGTGAGAATACATTTTAAGCGGATGAAATACTGTTGGTGGTTTTTTTTGCAATTACATCTCCTGAAGCAAGTACAAGCAAATGTTGAGTAAAGTACATAAATACACTTCGCAAATACTAATCTGACTAGATCMCAAGAACACCTATTGCTATTAGTCTCATGGAGTTATTGGGAAGTAAGAGAAGTTAAAAAAGCCCCCAGCAAGAAYGATAGATCCACTGTCCTGGAAAAATTCCCAACGGACTTCTCTTACCTTTTGGTTCTCAACTGGTTTTTCTATTGTAAAATACTAAATAGCTTGTGAAAAGATGCATTTCAGTGGACTGTAATAATAAAATACATWTACAAATAGCAAAGCAGATACTGTCCAAAGACAAAAAAAGAAGTTCAACGCATACACAAGTTGAACCTCAGTATTGTCTGTGAACTTAAAAAAATACATCAGAATGAAGAACAGACAAAGAAGCTGTGATTGAATATTTCACTCTGAGCTCTTTGAAAGAATATAGAATTTCTTAGGGAAAATTTTAGATTCTTCTTTTGAAAAAAAAAAAATASTGTGTACTGCTTCAAAAGGAAAAGGAAGCCTGATTATTAAAAAGTTGAWTTTTTWWAAAAAAAAAAWTATTTCCAGGGATTGCAAGAGTCCTGAATGCTAGAAGCTAGAATAAAGAAAATTATACRAGAAAAAGTTCACATTAGAATTATTGAACCACCCATGGAACACAGCCACACGCATCCCAGGATTCTGAGGGAAAGAACGGTGGACAAAGATGCCAAGCCACTCAAAATGATATCTGAAAAGTCGTGGTAGTAAAGTGAATTTCAGTGACTGGAAAAAGAGAAACATCATGCCCATTTTTCAAAATTGTAAAAAGGAGGACAGCTGGGCATTACTGACCTATCAGTCTCACCTCCATGCCCACTGAAATGATGAAAAAGCTCTTCCTGAAAGATGTATCAAGACAAATGAAGGCAGGGAGATAAGTGGAGACAGACTTCATGGTTATATCAAGCACAAATGCTGCCAGATGAAATTTACTTAYGATAGCTGTGTCAATGGACAAGGGAAGAGCAACTCATGATCAATGCAGACTTTTGTAAGAAGTTCAGCATGCTCCCTCACAACATTCTTACAATTTTGTCCTAACAAAAAAGGTYGCTCAGARAAATTGTGGATGCCCTATCCTTGGAAGTGTTCAAGGCTGGGCTGGGTGGGGCTCTGAGAAACCYGGTCAAGTTGAAGATGTCTCTTCCCATGGCAGAGGGGATTGGACTAGATGAYCTTTAAAGATTAATTTTAACCCAAACAATCCTGATTCTGCAAGTCTTTGAAAATAAAGAGAAAGGAAATTAAAAAGAGTAGATGTGCTTATCATATGAACATCACCCAAGAGATTTTCAATGCTATGCAGTGTCTATAAATTCCATTTTATAGTGTTACCACAGAGTCACTGAGTATCTGGGAAGGGACCCATGAAGATCATTGAGTCTAAGTCCTGGCTCTGCATAAGAAATCCCAACAATCCTGCCATGTACCTGACAGCTCTGTCAAAACACTCTTTGAATTCTTTCAGGCTTGTGGCCATGACCACTGCCCTGGGGAGTCTGTACCAGTGCCCAAMTACCCTCTGAGGGAAGAACCTTTTCCTAACAGCCAACCTAGATGGCTAACCTAAATCTCGTCTGACACAGCARGCACAAATCCTGACTCCATACTCACACAAGCCTCACAGCAGATTCCAACCCACTTGCCCCTCTCCCCACCTCTACCCCAAAAAAAGTTATGTGAACAGCCTATTAAGGTTTTATGTAGTTTTTGTGCAAATATTATCTACTACTTTAATAATATAATGTCATTTATATCATCAGTTATGTCTCAGAAAGTTGGTTCAAGGCTTTTTACGTCCTTTGAAACTGTCAAATTTTTAAAGAAGAGAAGAACAGACTGGAACGGAATGGAACGGAATGGAATGGAATGGAACGAAATGGAACGGAACAGAATAGAATAGACTAGAATAGACTAGAATAGACTAGAATAGAATAGAATAGAATAGAATAGAATAGAATAGAATAGAATAGAATAGAATAGAATAGAAACAGAATTTGAACCCTTAGTACAACTTACGGTAACTCAAAGAATGTTTTGACCCACAACTATGATCAGGAGGCCTAAGTTTGGACATAAGCTTCAAGTATTAATTTCAGCATTGACATTTTTCAGCATCTCATGATGACTGAATGATCCTTTCACAGAATAAAATTATTACTGGGTAGCACTTCAACAGTTCTGGTAAGAGCTATCTGACGTGATCTAAACAGCCAGCTAACACTTTACCGTGTTACCWACACTTCTGCAACACTTCCATTTGACTCTCCAGAGTACATGGGAGTCTCAGCCACTGACAAGATACTACAATACTAAAACTAAATTTAAGATAAGGATTTGACACTGATAGTTAACATCCACTGATTCTAAAATCTTAGAAAAATATTCAGTGCTTCAAATTGAGAGAATATCTATTACACTTTTCTTCCAAGGCCTGACTGAACTGACTTTTTGCCCCTGAGAAGGTGGAGTGACRGAGAAGTTGGGTGAGCACCCATCAGCCAGGCAAGGTTAACCCACCACACTTACGCATTGCAATGAAATTTACTGAGACTTAAAGCTCATGTCATGTCTACAGAATTAAAATCCAGATAAAAATCAAACAGATAATTTAATATTTTATTTTTTATAAATAAATATTCAATTTTATGGACAGCACTATTATTTACATCTGGACAACAGCATCCCTTTTTTCCCTAGTCATTAATGAAATAAGACAYTGAAATCTCCTCAGAGTACGTGTGGACGCTATAAATGAAGAGACTAAACTAATCTTTACATGCACTAAGCAAGCATTAATAAATTCTTCTTCTATCAGCATAATTCTATGATGCACTTAAAAAGACATTTAACCTGAAATATTTAAATTTCRCTGAATTCAGCAGGACCCCTCAGATATGAATTTAGGCAACAGATTCACCTGGAAGTTACATGTTAACAAGCACATTCTTTAAAGCCATGCCATGAGCTCCCTACTGACCAAGAGCCTAGTTTGTAACATCTTATGTAAGAAAAATATTTAAAGTAGAAGCAAAAATTAGAGACATTTCTACCCTATTTCATATTACAATTACACCAAGATTGTCTGATTATACCAAGATTGCCTGATTAGATGCAATATAATAAAAGCCATTATCACAATGTCCTCAGAACGATACAAATAGAAAAGAATCTTTTTAACACAAATATAGGTCAAATAGAAAAAAATACTTAATTTTATTATATTGTTGCATGCTGTATGTATGGACATAAACACAGTCCTACTACAACTGACTTTCTATTAAGCAACGAAGACACAAATAAAAAACTGCAACTAGGATAAATCAGAATAGTGATTGATCAAAATAAACTATGCTAAATGAATCTATTCTCTTTCTCTGATAAAAGACTTGATATTTTTAGATACAGAGGAAAATGACACAACTAATCAATTTGTATTGAGAGMCTGTATTCTTCAGCAAAGAATCATGAAATGGAAGATTAATGGTTAAAAATCAAAACAAAATGTGAGTATTTTAAGACACATAAAACACATAACAAACCATCCTGAACTGAGCTGAAAAAAATCCCARCTATAAAAGGCTGAATCTGTAATATTATTCTTGCAGGATCAGCTTTGGGACTTTACGAATTCTAATTATTCACTTGGCTGCAGAAAACAGAATTAGCTAATGAAACATGTTAATAGCGATACAAAGCTAAAAGGAATTGCCTTTTTCCTCTGATGGAAGTCGTTGCCATTAYAGAAAAGGCTCTAAACATCACATTAAAGAAATTGGATCTAGAGTACTGAAACAACTGAAGTAAGAGAAGTATAAGTATGCAAAAAGGACAAGGTAAAGTGCCTAAAGACAATTGCAAAGGACGTAYTTAATATGCATTGAAAAATACACATGCATATTAATTAATCATGAAATTATGAAAAGCAAAAGAAATGCAGCTGCTTCAATTACTAAAAAGTCTCTGGAAAGAATATGAATACACTTTCCTCATAAAGCTGGAGAAGAACTAATGATAATAATACAAAGAAATTCTAGTCTTTGACAATATTACATCCTAAAGCTTACACAGATTTCAGTTATCCACGTGCAACAAAAGTGCACTCCACATGGAAAACATAGAGATAAGGTGTACCATGGTAAGAAAAAGAGATTGTGTGTTTCAAAGAAGAATCAATAAGCCTATAAAAATAAAGGCTAACTGCTACTGATAAGTACTTTGGAAAGCCGAACAAAGGGACTAGCRGGAAAACACAAAAGAAGAAGGTTTATTCAAATGATAAGCAGAGTTATAAGGCACAGTCCAATTGGTTATAAACAACTAATTCTCAAAGGAAACCAACTTTTCAAATTAAGATTTTCAGGACAATAATCTATTTACTGTGTTAAGTAGCTGTTCATCTCTTAGGACCCTTCTGGGTATCTTTCAGCTAGAACCATGCAAACATTTAGGATTTAGCACATTTTAAGTAGAAAAAGAATAAATGTGTGAAAATGCTTCAGAGTGAAGGGGCCAGCAGAATGATGCAAYGTCAGGAAAATCAGGAACTAGAACAGAGAGTTATCAAACACCTAAATTAAATCTTTTCAAAGTCATATGAGTTTCTAGGTGGGCGCTGCCTGCCATTCTCCTTTTTGTTAATCATTCAATAGTGCTGATTAATTATCTTTTATGCAAGTGTAATGTGATAGAGAAAACTCAAAGATACTTTTTCTCCCCCTTGATTTTCTCCTTTTTCTGTGTTCTACTGGCCGCATCTACAAGGTTAAGATACAAATATGTTATGAAATGATAAACAGTAAGTGTAGAAATTATACATTAACCATAACCCTGTACTTTAGAAATTAATTATCAAAAGAATCATTTCAAAAAACAATTGAAAATGAAATTCAATGGTTTAGAGCTCTGAAAGAGATTCATTCTGATTTTGAAATAGGCTTATTTACCATTCTATTGCATAACATTCACCACTTCCACTTTAATGTTCTATAAACTTCCTTTTGTGCTTCCACTTCCAGAACATTTACCTTTTCAAAACTATGTGAATGGAAAAATGCCTAATGATAAACTACAGCATCAAATACAAATAGAAAAGATACTAATTGTATTTCATGTTCAGCAGCTTAGTCTCTCAGTGTTTTTAATTTACCTGATCAATATATATYGGATTTTTAAACTCCCAGTGCCTGGTAAAAATCCATGGGAACTGGGCATCCATCTTTCATATGATTTAGAAAATYGCCTCTTTAAGCACTTATTAGGATGAGACTCCTTTACAAAAATATAGACCTTATGAAGCAAATACTCACTGCCATGCTCCTTAAAAAAAAACCCCAAAACCACCAGCCAAGGAAAAAAAAACCTACTAAAGAAAAAAGTGTAAATAATTTWTTTTTTTTTWAAAAGAGAAAAMAATAAGATGAATAAATGAAATGTAATTAAATGAAATGTAATTAAATTATATTTATATGTAAAGTAAATTAGCATTCTTTYATCTAAAAATCCTGCATCAATTTCATAAATAAAGCTCATAGAATAAATCCTGGTTTTCTGTCTGTGCCATTTTTTTTTTCTTAATATAGATAGTTTAAATATCTRTCTTTATATAGACAGCTTAAATCTGTACTTAGTGTAGTTTTGTTCAAAATGCTGTTATACAGGTGTCTCTGGAGATTAAAATTTTTGCTTGCCAGAAACAGTAGCTTGATCCAGATGTAATTTTTTTTTAATACATGGCACTCCTTGTTGGTGTCCAAAATCACAAAACTAAAGAATGCATGCYACTATAGGGAAATTCCAACCACCAAGGTTGTTCCTCCAACTGCCACTGATCCAAAACCAGATTAGAGAGCAAATCCAGAAATTTACTACTGTATGACTAAAATATAGCATAGGTTGCTGATAAACAGAATAGAAATAATGTGTCTTATTTCACACTGAAGTTTTACTTACTGTAATATTATTTGAAAATATTATTCTGCCATGCTCTTGCATGATTTGGGCCCCTCAGAATATGTATAAACTAATTAATTTATTACATTGAAACAATAATTTATGTTCAATCAATAAGTCAATCAAAGTATGTCTGACAAAATGAAATTAAAACAAGCTGCAAATGGTACCTCAGTTCCTTTATAAAAACTATCAGTACAGCTCAGGACCTGTAAGACAGATGCTGAACAGTTGCACCTGAAGGTTACTAACCCAGATCTGTGAGAAGAAGCTCTTTCTAAGACATTAGTCCTAATTCCCCCAAAATAATAAAAAGTGATAAAGGCAGATAGATGGCAAAAGTTGTATCAAACTTCGGACTAAACCTGAAAACAATATGAAGTGCACATACCTGAATAAGACTGAAAGACAGGATGCTACAATATTACATTTTTCAAGTTTCACCACAGTATTTATTTTCTGAATACTTTTTTGTAAGTATCTTCAACATTCAGAATTAGATTTCAATCACAATGTCTCATTTATAATTCATTTAATCCTATTCTTTACTTAGGAAAGTAGCTGAAGTGGATGCCAGAAGGATAACAGATGAATAATAAGTATATGTATTGCAACAGAAAATATATTCCACTTAGTGATTACTAACTATTACTGTGATAAGACATCTTTATATTAGCGTAAAAAAAAAGCTTTTCAAAAGAAGCAGAATTGACATACTTTGAATATTAAATAAATCAAATGCTATGAAGAAAGTTATTCTAGAATTCCATCTGTACTGAGACTGCCATTCCATGAGGTAAAGTGGAAAATAAACCTGCATGAAATTTGGTGGTTTCTATACACACAAATTTGGCTGTATTAAGACAGTCTCACTATTGCATAGCAGGAGAGCAACTGATACCACATATATTTGTAAGATTTCTATGAATGCAAATGGTATAAGAACATTTGTATAATCTACATGCTTCTGTAGAAATAAAAACAGTATTAAATACATATCTACTAAACTAGTAAACTATCTTTCAAGTTGTCACAAGCATTCCCTTTCCTAAAGGAAAATTGTTATTAAATTATAAACATATTGCATACATATTAACCTAATAACAGGATTTTTGCACTCCTTTAGTATATAAATGGGTATTAAATATTGTATTTGATCTGCATTCGAGCTTTTTTATTAGCCAGAGGTAATTAACAAGCACAATCGTTGCATTTATAAGCATATATAAGCACGCTATATTTCAAAAAAAGGTTGCAACAGATATCAAATATACTAATTTCTCCATATTAATATTACATGAGTTTGTAAAATTTGCATTTCTTACTTAACAATTTGCTTATAACTATCCATTTCCAAGACTTTTTCATAGCTTTTGAGCTTATTTTAAGCCTTGAAACTGATTTATTTGCCAGTATTCTTTACTCAAATCCAGAATTATAGTGCAAATCCTTCTCTCTTTTTTTTAATTACAAAAATTTTATAGAAACACTTTATTTTGTAGTCTGGGTATCCATCAATTTCTGTATCAGATGAACAGAAAAACACATCTGTCTTTTTCTTTCTCATTTAAGTAAAAGGCCAAGGTAGTAGCAGTTGCTGATTTGTCATTATTTGGAAACATCAGACCACTAAACCTCAATTCCTATTCAAAGACGATTTTGTACAGTAGGGAACACCACAGGATTGATGTTTTCACTGGAAGGAATAGTACAGGCCTTCAAATCTTTTGTTATCCAATCTGTCATTTCAATTAGTCTAAACTACCTACGTTTACTTTCTTTTCTTTCCCATCTGAGTACGTGACATTTCACTGATGAATAATTAAATTCAAGAGAACAATTTCATTCTCGTAATACAATATTTTCACCTATGTAATTCTGCCATTCAAAAAGCACAAATATTCACATTTCTTTGTGATCAGCCCTCAAATTCCTTATGGCACAACAAAACAGCCAGCCTAGAGGTATCAAAAGAAGGCTCTTTTCTCATTCTATAACTGTTTTCACCATCATTAAGCAGTTTCCTTATCACTTTGCTGTACTTAAATTCCATTTCTTATAATTACTTAGTCTCTTCACAAACGGAATTATTACATTACATGGCTTCACTGCACACTAGAGGTCAGACATTAATGGCCAAGATGTATTGTGATGTAGTTTTATTATTTCTAACCAGTGAGAGAGAGAATGCCTTTTATTACAAAGCTTTTGTCACCACTGGGCTTCTCATACAGTTTTGAAAACAAACTAGCAATTAGATCTAATAGTGAACAGAAGAAAAAACGAAGTATTTTATGACAAATAATTATATAAATTTGACATCAACACAGAATCTTAGCAAGGTTTGGGTCGGAAGGAACCTCAAAGATGATCCAATTCCAAGCCCCCTGCCATGGGCAGTGACACCTTGCATCAAACCAGATTGTTCAGAACCCYATCCAACCTGGCCTTGAACACTGGAAGGGATGCAACACCCACAACTTCTCTGTGCAGCTTGTACCTTCACACCCTCGCAGCAAAGAATTTCTACCCAAAGTCTATTCTGAATCCACTCTGTTTCAGCTGAAAGCCATTCCCTCTTGTCCTGTCACTATATGAACTTGTAAAAACTCACTTTCCAGCCTTCCTGTAGGTCTCCTGTAGGTACTGGAAAATGCTCTGAGGTCTCCCCAAAACCTTCTCTTCTCCAGGCTGAACATCAGCAACTCCTCTTTCAGTCTGTTTTCACAACAGAGCTGTCCCAACCCTGTGGGCATCACTGTGGCCCTTCTATGGGCTCACTCCAACAGATCCACTTTTTTCTAATGTTGGGGCCACTGAGCTGGACACAGTAACTTTAGGTGGGGTCTTACAAGAATGGAGTAGAAGATGCGAATAACCTCTCTTCACCTCCTGGTTATGCCTCTTGATAGTTTCAAACAAAAATAATAGACACTTCAGCTCATTTATAAAATTTTTTTCCAAAATGCGGTACTACTAAAATAATTAGGTGTAGTTACCCATCTTTAAATATTACTCTTGCTTGTGTTACAAACTTCATTAGAAAGTCTGGGACGTAAATAAATAAATGCAGAAAACTAACAAAAATCAATTAAGAATCGAAACCAAACATGGTTCAAAATGAAAAGTGGTTTTGCCTGACATTCAGCAGGAAAATATACACTCACTTTTTTTTTCACCATTAGAATAAGTCCAACAGATCTCATAGTGTATTTACTGTAGTTAAGTATTAAGTGATAMCAATTTTTTTAATCTGTAGGATTTCAACACAGATACATGAGAAAATAAAATAGTAAAGGCACTGTTCACATGGTAGGGATTTTGATTAAATGGAATTCCAACACACTGGTTAAAAATTTAGTACTGGTATACACTGAGCATGTGCAACAGTCTTAAATTTTAACTGATATGTGATTAACCTTTATATCTTTTATTCTGACTACACCAAGTTATTTTGACAATAATTTACTTACTGCCTCTGGAACCCTGATGGAGTGTTTCACACAGTGTAAATTTAGAGGAAGATCTAAGTCCTGGACTCTGTAATTTAAACAGGATTTTTCCAACTGATTTCATTTGGGCAGGATTTCACCCACATACTTGAAGAATTTATCATATAGACAACTAAAGGTATATTTATGAAAAGAGAGATCACATCGTCAGTCAAAATAAATACTAGGTTTCTTAGACCTCAATCACACAGTTCTTTGCTATATTATAAGTGGCATAAAACTGCAGTATGTAGAATTTAAAGGGCAGACTCTTGTTTTGCATATTATCTATCTCTCCTACATGTATTTTTCTTTCATGATTTCATAAAGTTAACACCTTAAAGGTTTCGGTTTGTTTTCCATTGTGAATATCATGACATCAATTTTTTTATGCAAGAGAAATTTATATATTTATATTTATATTTATATTTATATTTA
>NW_026623426.1:162221-169410 GCF_030028575.1 Malurus melanocephalus
TATATTTATATTTATATTTATATTTATATTTAATAAACTTATATTTATTATAAATCTGCCAATTTTTCTCTCATTCTTTGTTATGTTAAGGAAATTTTTGATATTGATGTTTTTGATAGTATAAGGTATCACATTACTATAACTAAGCTTTAATCAGAGTCATGCTCTGATCAGTTTTAAGTATCCCCATAAATCGGAACCACAAACACTTTTGACAACCTATTCTAAGGCTCAGTCTTGGAATAATAGCAGTAATAACAACAGCAAAACTAGTAACAATTATAAAAAATTCTTATGCTTTAAAAGTTTCATGTGCCTCTTATGCTGTCAGCCTAGGGTTCTCTGAGAAGAGTGTGGATCCATATTTTCACCCTCTACCATCACGCATTTATGGGAAAGATCTGATTCAGCCTTCTTATACCAGGCCAAGCTGTTGCAGCTCTTAATTTCTGTTTGCATGGCAATGCTTCAATTCCAGCCCTGCCTTTGTGGGCCTTCCATGAACTCACTCCAGCACGTTCCTGTTCTTCTACACACTCTTCTACTAAGGAGTGTAACACTGAACCCAACAGCCCAGATGCACCTTACCAGTGCTAAGCTAAAGAGAAGGATCTCCTCATTCCTGAAGGATGTTGCCCTTCTTTACCACAAGGACAAATCACTGATTTACGGTCAACTTTCTGTCAACCAGAACAGCCTGAGCTTTTCTGTCAGGCTGTTTTTTCAGTTGGTCAGCCCCCAGTGTGCCAGGGGTTGTTACTCCCCATGTGCAAGGCTTGCCACTTCCCTCTCCTGAACTTCAAGAAGCTCCTGTAAGCCCATTTCTCCATCCTGCCTAGGTCCCTTGAATGAGTACCTTTCAAACAGTTTTGATAAAATATCTTATATAGGGAAACAAATGTAAGAAATTCTCCATTTTCATTTTATTTCCCTAATGGACCCAAAGGCAAATGTCAATGTCAAGTACATATAAATTAATTCATATGAAAACACAAAAAAGAAAAAAAAAACAAAAAAGGTTACTATTAACATTCAGACACAAAATTAAGGAAGGCTCCAAACTCATGAAATGCTTTACATAGAAGAAGTTTCTAGGATAGAATCTTACAATCATCTAGATTGAAAATGACACTTAAGAACAGTGAGACAGACAATTAACCCAACACTGCCAAGTCCACCACATACCATGTTTCTAAGTACCCCAACTTCACATCTTTTAAATACTACCAAGGATGATGACTCAACCACTTCCCTGGGCAGCCTGCTACAGTGCTTTGTAAACTCTCTCAGTGAAGGCATTTTTCCTAATATCTTAGATCTTCTGATCGAAATAAAATTGCCAATTGTCACATAAGCCTGAGAAACCAGCCACTGCCAATGCTGCAGTTTTAAAAAGATATCCTTTTGATTCAGTTCTAGCTGATCTACAGATTCTAGCATCAGTATAAATACTGATCAGCACGAGCTGAAGAGCAGCTTAAAAGGTACTAGCTCGTACAGCGTTAGCAGATCCAGTATTAGCTAGTAAAGTACTAGCTGATGACAATTACTAGAAACAAATCTGCATTTTTTAATTTGGCATGAAGACTCAACATTACAACTCAAAATTAGGACAGGTCAATGTCCAAGCTGGTATCATCAAAGCAAAATGTTAACCATTCTGTACCCAAAATACTTTTATTGAAATACATATCCCCAAAAGAATTCCTATAAAAGCCATGAGCAATGAAACCTACTGTTAAAAAAGCCAGTCAGACCTCTACAAAAAACTCAAGTTACATGTTTCATTGTCCAGCATTAATTAGTTACAGTCAGCTTGGATTTGTCTCTCATTTTTCTCTTAGGTGGCACACACAATATGCAGTTCTTCTGAAAGTACAATCACTTGGCTAGGTTAACCCCTTCCCAGGCTGGAGAGCTACTGCGCTGTGCATTGACTTCATGCTTCTTGACAGCACAAACACCCCAAAATGAAGAGTTGCATGAAGAACTGAAACAGCAGCTTTCAGAAGATCAACGAAGAAAACACTAAGCTTTACTGTTTGTTAGCAAGTGGTAAATGCCAATCATTTAATGATTTAATTACTGAGATTAAGATAATGAACAACAGCAAGTCTACATCAAATTATGTTTTTCCAAACTCCTTATTTTTAGGATAGGATGCTGAGAACTGTCTTTTTCTTACAGGTAGTTTGTGGGAAGACTGTACTACTTCAGTATGAGAAAAAATGCAGCAGAATCACAGAATCAGAGGAACATAGAGCTTGCATTAAAATAAAAGTATGCAGAGAAGAAAAAAAAAAAAAAAAAAAAAAAAAAAAAAAAAAAAAAAAAAAAAAAAAAAAAAAACAAAAAAAACAAAAAAAAACCCAAAAAAAAAAAAACCTGTTGCCAGAACAGCAACTTTACAGATCCCTCAGTCTAGTAAATTGGAGTATGGTACATTTTAGCAAAATGACAATTCTTATCATTCTTTGCAGAGATGAAATGTCTTTTTTTTAAAAAGYAGAGTACCTGTGCACAGTTACCATCCCTTTTGAGAAGGTCTGTGTAGTCTAGACAGACAGAAAATTAGAATTTGGCTTCTATGTCATTAATTAGAGGTTACCCTTTCTTCATTGAAAGCACTGAAAGATCAGCACAAAGTAAGTCTTGTCTGATGGCTTGTTTGGTTGTACAACACAGATACCACTGAAAGAATTTCTGTGTTTTTTTGGAAACAGTTTGGTCAAGTAAAATAACGAAAATCAGAAATGAAGTGAGAAAACATGTCCACTTGACTACGAGGAAAACAAAGTTGCTACTGCTTAAACCTTATGTTTTAATTCTACTTTACTGACCTCTAATGAGTTTCTGCAACTTACATGAAATTTCTTTGATAAATTTTTCAGTCTATTATTTCCACATGGCTGCTCCTGCTTTGTTTCTACTTAGTGATGCACGACTGACAACATTTCTGGACCAGATTTCAAGGACGTTTATGAAAACTGGTGCATGTTTTTGACGTTAAGAGAGGAGTGAGGAAGGTAGCATGAGAAAGAATACAGAGAGCTGAAGAGGAAAATGGATGCATAGGAAGAGACACAAATGGTAAATGAAGAACGCAAGAAATTTGAGTTTTTCACTAAGAAGGTGAGGCCCAAGGAGATTCATAGCACAGCTGAAAAATCAGGATCACCCTCTGGTGACACAGAGGGTGAAGTTCAGGCCTGACATGCTGCTGTCTTTTCAGGTGCACAGCATTCCACCCAGGCCAGCAGAGGAGTACTTTACTCATAGTAAAAAGCATGCCTTCTCAAAGCAGAAAACTTCCCCCTCAATCCAGTCAGAAGGAACTCTGGCTCTGCCTGAAGAAAACAGGGCCACAAACTCTAAGAGGTAGCTCACTCAGTGGAGTGGGTGTAAGGACAACTGTCACCCTAAAGCTCAGGCAGGATTTGGAGCTGGGTACTCACACTGTGACTATTGGAGAATAAACAATTTTCAGACCATAGATTCTGCTGACGTGGTGCAACCTACAGTATTTTGCCAGAAAAAAAAGAAGATTTATTAAAGATCAGAGTAATCTTGCACATTATTTTAGAAGCTTTTAAATTAGGAGCATTTAGACATAAATACTACAGTGGTGAGATTTAAATTACCCTAAAATCCAATTTACAGTTAAATGCTATTTGAGATTTCATTTTTTATTCACTTTAAATAATTTCTGTGTTAAATGTTTTTTCTGGACTATGCCTGCATTCTAAAGAGAAAAGATGTCATTAAGGGAATATAAATTTCCCTCCAGAATGAATAGCAGCATAATTTATTTATCTTAAAGAAAACATTAGTGTTGCAATCAAAAATCAATATCCCTGAAATACTTTTCACAGAGCTTAAGATCCTTTCTAAAACTTCAATCTCAAAACATTGGAGTATAAATGTATCGGAATATTGTATGAAATATTACCTTCTTACTTTTCTGAATCACTTCTTGGAACAAATTTCAGTAGCCTTCTAAAAGTATCAGTATTTGGGATACCATGGTGATCTCAGTGCCTGTAGCTACACTGTATGGCCAAGGACACCAGCTTTCCTTGAAACTGTGCATTACGTGCCCTGCACTATCCCAGCAATAGCACAGAGTGCTTGAGTACATTTGTAACTTCTTTTCCCTAAAAAAAAAAAAAAAATCTGAAAAAAATCTGAGAAGTTATTAAAATGTACCTGTAATATTTGAATATACTTGATAAAAAAACTATAAATAAGGATTATTAATTTATTTCTTGCAAGTCAGGATAGGGTACCCGGGTGACTCTAGTGCAAAAACTTAAGCAATAGTACTTTGAATCTGACAGTCTCAGTATAGACTCCTCTCTTGCCTACAGTCATATATCTAACAAATATTAATTTTGGGACTGATCTATGCACAAGGGATAGTAGTTTTTTCTATTTTAAGATATCTATAGCTCTAGCAGAAGAGTTCTGATGATTTGCAGTTGCAGTTCTATGTTCTGTTCACCACCTAAGAAGTAAACAGTAATAAACCAAATAAGAAAATTCTAATATGGAATTAGAAGAAGTTGTCTTGATGTAAGAAAGATTGCAAGGGCCACACATTTCACAAACTAAAAACTGTGAGRTGTAGATTTAGTCCTCTTAAATCAGAGACCCCTTTTTATTCTCACTGATCCTTCAAAATGCTTTCTTTGTAAAATGAGAAGACATGACAGATCTATTAACATCAAAGAAATCCAAACTCTTGATCTTCAGGCTCTGAGAGTAGTGTGTCTTTTCCCCCAAGGTTAAAGTGTATTTTGCAGTAAAACACTGAACCATGCACTCATAGATAAGGAAAAAAAAATGCATACACACAAAAAATCACTTGCTACAGACCTGGAAGATCTGCTCAGTGGCACCAATGAACATTTATTAATGACAGCTTCTATAAATTCTCACTTAAACAGGTGCACATATTAGAGATGAACCTATACAAAAATACCAGTCCACACCAAACTAAAAAGAAAACAATGCTTGGGGCATTCTAGACAAAAGGTGTAGTTTTCTGGCTATTGAAAAGGTAAACAAATCTTACTGTGCTTGGAAATCTGAGATAATTTGGCAAGGAAGTTCTAATACTTTAATATAAATAAAATCTACAAATTCTATCCAAATTCTGCATTTCAAAATCAAACAAGCAAATTCACAGCCAAGTGTAGCTAAAAATCCTGTCTAGCCTCCACACTCACATTTATTCAGAAGGAAAAAAAGAAGCAGAAAACTTTCTGAAAGAGTACTGGAAATTAATTTATTAGTATTTAGCAGTAACTGTAAGCTATACAGCTTTGAGAAGAAATTTATTTTTCTGTTTTCATATCCTACAGTTGATGCACAAAAACTCCAGAAAAATTAAGGATCAGATGTCTGAAAACTGTTTATACATAAACTACCAGTTATCTAAGTTGAAATCAATCATGCCTGTCACAAGGTTCTCAAGACACCAGAGGTCCAACTCTGTGTGGGTACTGAGCTGCTGTCAGTGTATGGCTGAGAAAAGTTCTCTAGAGGCTCTCTGCTATGGGAAAATCCCTCACATTTTTAATGTAAATCTATTTTTAACATACTCATGTTACCYACACCATTATACTCACGAGTCTACAAAGCACTTCATTTCATTGTCATGTTTTCAGAGGTCTGTAATTCTTGAAAATAAACAACACTGAGCTACTAAGTAGAATGCAAATAATCAATCCAAGATATTCATTTTTAATTAATTTAAATTTTAACAAATGTCTTCAATAACAATTTAATTAGTGAACTGGCAAATTATTTTAAAGTTATATAAACTAATTCCTTATGAGACATTTAATTTTTAAAGGAACTATATATTGTTAATATTCTTAAGGGAATCGGTATCCATTTGTTTCAAAAGCTGGACTTAACAGTAGATACAATGTCATCTTCCTAAGCTGTTGTAGGACCTTTCTGAGTTGCAGTTTACCTCTGTTTTTTTAGAATGGAAGAACATCTTTAGATGTTACAGCCTTTAAGTCACTTTYATCAGACCAGATATTGAAAAAGGTCAGTGAGCACGTTACACTTCTTCACACGACGAGTATGTCTGAAGATTAAGGTTTTTAAAAGAGAGGGGAAAAAGTTACTAGGATTTTCCACTAATGTACTTCACCTGTGAATTGTAAAGCTTCGTATGTGTGTCTCCTATCCCACAGCAACATACATTCACGCAAAAACACACACACGGAGCTGGCAGATATGTGAGCTCCACTATATTTAATAGCAATACTGTAATCTCTCAAAATTATAAACTGCATTTGCTTAAATGCTTGACATTGCCTCTAATTTCACTTCCAAGCTTTCAGCTCTATCAAACTGTGGTATAACTGTGATATGGTGTGATACAAGAATCTCTGACTCAGATGCTCTGGAAAACACAGTGCACAATGCCTGTTTAACCCATATTTATTTCTGAGAGTAAGACTATGGCAAATGACTTATTAGGACACGCTAAGTCTTTGGAGTCTGCTACCACTTCTCTAGCAGTGTCAACAGAACATGCTGTACATGGGCACATTTGCCTGGACAATTTTCGAGGTCCATTCAGCTCATACATATAAGTAAGTTAAAGCTGGCATTCCTGTTTACGGACCTCCTGTACATGGATTTTTTTTTTAAGTTCTTTACAACAATAAATACAATCTGCCTCAAAAAAAAAAAAAAAAAAACCAAAAAAACCCCCACAACTCAAATTTCCATCTTTTACCTGTTTTAAATCAATCCTCTACTAAATGCCCCCAAACTCCACAATGCTGTTATTATGGAGTAGGAGGATGTCCATTCTGTTCTGGTTCTCTCCTCAGCCCCTGCAGTTTTGCAGACTTTAGCCATAATCCCCACCACCCTCTCCTGCCAATTCTTCTCAAAAGTGAAAGAGCCTCATCCTCCTCAGTCTCTTCTCGCATGATAGATGTCCTGTCCTCTGGACCATTTTAGTTGTCATTGAAAGCATTCGGTCTAACTCAGCTGTGTTTTCTTGAGATAGGTATTTCAGACTGGATACCTAGTCAAGTATACAAGATACAGGCACACTAAGATTATTACCATTTCCAATAACTTCCTCCTCTTCCTTATTACCTCAGGTAGAATTACTCATAGACTTAAAACTAGTTCTGTCTTTCACATTAAAAAAAAA
>NW_026623426.1:169449-197540 GCF_030028575.1 Malurus melanocephalus
AAAAAAAAAGACAAGTGGATTATCTTTATAAATTCTGTAACTAATCTAACACCTTTACTGTCTATGAAATGCATCAAATCTGAATCTGCGAATATTCAGATACATAGTAGCAAACTGGCATTTAAGTACACTGTTTCAGTAGTTCCAAAGTAATTGACCACAATCAGCAAAAAATTAACCATTAAATATTCAAATTTATTGAGCAAAGGTCACTGTTACAGCTGCTGTATCCTAGGATGAAAATATGTATCCATCGGCCAAAATAAGCCTTAAACTCTTTAAACTCTATTAATAAAGTTATTACAAAGATTTTATTTTCTTACTTCTGAATCTATCTTTATCTCTTCCTCACATTTTCTCCAGTTTGTCAGTAACCACTGACAAACTTCACTGCACTACTTGCTGCACTTTGCCCTTATCTGTAGAGTTAACTTGACTTTTTATTCACATTCATTCTACCTCTGCTTTTCAATCTAAAGATGTCAGACCCTACAACCTCATCTTTAACACAAATTTTTCAGACAAAAAAACGCTGGTTTATTTTCAAAGTCATTACATTTAGAGATACTCTGCACTCTTTGTTGCTGGTAAAATGTGTGTTTTATGCAAGAACAGGAGACCAATTAACTATTCCTGTTTCCGCTCCAGACATGTCCTGCCAATATTCTCTACAATTATTTTACATATTTTTGAAGTGTATGTGATATTCTTGTGTGAAAAACATGACACAGGTGGAACTTTTCTGGAAATGCCCATAACTCATTAACTCTCACTGCCAAAATAAATTTCTTATCACTTTTCCTTATTGTTTCTTCTTCCTTCTTCATAATTGCATGCACCAAAATGAAATCAACAGCAGTGGAAGCTCTATTCCATCCATATACTGATTCTCAAATAGAAAGCACAGAAAGCCTTACAAAGGAAATTAAAAATTAGTTTTTTAATAGTAACTAGAAGAAAAACTCTACCCAGTTAAATTTCACAAAGACATTTAGGTGAAGAATTTATACCTCAACAGGAAAAAAATTAAACTTCTACTGAATTCTCTTCCTGACAACAGCCTTGTTGGGAAAAGTCTGTCAAAATTTACGTTTTGTAGGAATTTGTGAATGTGGTATGCATTGGGAAATTCTGGTTTTTGCTACTGTTTTGCTCAGCAAGACCATGTCCAAAGTGTCTACAGTCACATTCCAGAATTTCTTGTAAAATGAAATGACCATATGGCATATGTGTTCATGAGTAATTTCCTATTTTGTCTTTTTCATCAATATATTCTCCTCAACTATGCAACATGAACTTTGTAATCACCAGACAAAATTTTACACTCATTTTTCTCATAAGACATACCTCACAGTTTAACGTAATTCAGTGAAAGCCGTAGTTGCAATTTGTATACAACTTTATGTTTAAATCTATTTTATAGCAATTTAAAGTCAAGATGCAAATTTGTTCTTCACATAGCAATCCTTAGAAGGAAGCAGTGAAAATAAATTAGCAATTTACCAAATTAATTTGTACCAACAAAAATTCATAGTAAAAAATGGTGCATATTCACAAGAATTTGAAAGGATTAAACTAAAAATTACATGCCTAATTATTCTGAACAAATACTGCTTCAAGCAGATACTACTTAAGCTAGAAAGATCCTATATATTTGCTATTTTTGGGAGAGGGAGTTTACTGAAAGACAGGGTGGATTGTGAAGTGAATGGTGATCTACCTACATACCTTCAGATATTCACTATTTTCTAAAGATGTGAGAAATTCACTACTGAAACAGATGCTGCTCCTCAACATTTTATTTCCATTTCAGTCAGCAAGGGTTCAGGTTCAGACAGGGAGTGAAAATACTGTAAAACATCACGGCAGTTCTTCTGCTAGTGAATAAAACCTATTAAAAAAAAAATCTAAAACTCCTGTACTGCTGTGTCTTTTTTTTTTTTAACCCCCCTAATAACTCTCCTATATTGAGATTATGAGATGTACTTCTAGTAAACTTTTGAAATATGTAGACATGCTCTTAAGCAATCTAGCAGACACACTGGAATTCACTGCCAATTCTGACACAAGAATATTAATGACACACATTCCTTTATCTGCCAGTGGTCATTACTGATGCTGCAGGGAATTACAGACAGTGAGATAACTACCCATACTGTAGTTTCTCCAGAAACACTTGCTGTTAACAGATAACATTAATCTAAATAATGTGGGTTTGTCCAACTCTGTAAGGCCATTAAAACACAGTTCCCTTATCTAGATTTCTTGGTGTCTGGGAAGACTGGAGACCCTGGATTTTCTGACTCTGGTTTGATAGATGCTCAAGAAAATCAAAAGACATTGGATTTTCTTACTTGGGGGAACTTTACTGCCTCTACTGTCAGACAGAGGTGAAACTGACAGGGCTTAAAGACTTCTTGGACTCCTAAGCTTGCAACTCCACTCTGTTCAGTACTCTGCTTTTGTGAGGAAGGGGTTTACAACCACCTGAGTTAACAACACTGAAAGAGACACAGCATCAGCCTTCAGAGCTGCAGAGAGGTAGACGGTATACATTCAGAAGAACCATTCTGCAGTTTTCTTCAATTTGTTTGGATTTGCTGATTTAATTCTGAATCTACAGTTTACAAAATACACGCAAATCTTTTGTTCATATTATATTTAAAAATGTTTTCCTATGTACAGATTTAGAGATAATCAAAAGACCTTCCTAAAAATTATGTAAACTGAAAAATTTTATTCCTCAAGCAGTTTGCAATTTTTGCTGCTACTGCTCCATAATTTACACCACGTTAAACATATACAGTGGTAGTTACAGCTACCCTGGAACTAAATTTTTCAAATTTGCTTCAGTGTAAGGATTTGAAAAATAAGGGTTGCATAAACCCTGGCTCATGTAAAGAACCATATCACCTGTACTTTCTGCGACTAAGTCAGTATGTTTGGAATGATGATGGCATAATGTTTTCATTTTCCCTGACTCTTAATCTCCACTATGATACTTACTCCGAAGACTTCACTTTCCTGCAGAGCAAAATTAATACTTCTAGAATACTTTGGTATGACTAGCTGTCCCACTTTTCCCTAAAACTAACACTTTAACTGATGGCTGATTTACTTGACATATGTTAATATAATATTTAACAAGTACAATATAAAATCASTCTTGAAACAGTATATACCAAGTTTCATCAAATCAACTAAAAAATATCCTAGGGTTTGACTGAAGAGAGCATATCCAAATTCCTGGAAAAAAAAATGAATACAAAAGAAAATTGGAAGCTATTTTTCCCTCAAAAAACCCCAGCTGATATTTCAACTATCTTGCATTCATCACCATTATTAAGAAAAAAAGAGAAATGTAACCAAAGGATTGTATCTGACACAGAATGCATGCTATTAGCCCCCAGATACAGACTGCCTATACTTGAAAGCAATAATTGAAATTACCAGTTCAAACATGTTGGACTTTAAAAGTAAATCTGATTTACTCTGAAAAAAAATTCAGTCCCAATTATCAAAGGTACATGTACAAAAAGTAAATTATTTCCGTATTAGGCTTGGCTGCAGATAGTGTTTATGAACGTTTTTTAGAACAGGGGAGTTTTTAGTACAAACCATGTATGTTCACTTGTAAGACTTACTGTGACACAATTGCTTTCTGTAATTTACTTTGAAAGATCTGTCAGGTAGTTTAGTGTTATAGGTAAGAGCTTAGAGAGAAAAAATTCTATATGGACTAATGAGTGTTTTTCAGACAGTTGAAGAACAAAAAAGGCTTTTAAAGAGAAAGAGCAGTATTTGCAGGAAAAAACACACAAGCTCCCTAAAAAGCAAAATGCAAAAAAAAAAAATTAAAACAATTAAAAATACAGAGGAAAAAATTGGCTCCACTAATACTAAATTACGGTCTTTACATCCCATTAAGCAAGACTTTGTCTTAATTACCCCCATATAAGTATCACTGTCCTGTCAGAACTCATCCTGACCTAGAGATGATGGTACGATGGTACAATGATTACCTGCATGATGCTGTCACAATAGGCGTTAGAAGCCAGAGAGCAAACTAAGCATTAGTCACATTTCAAACAATTGGGTACAGAAACTATATACAACAAATGCATTGTTTTTAGTTAGTATTTCTGTTTCCCTTTTTACAGTCAGCTGCAAACAGTTCTGCTTAGGGAAGAGACAATTGTGGCTTCTATTCTCAAACAGCATCTCCAAAGTAGTAACAAAAGAAAAATTCCAGAGCAGAAGCCATGCAACCAAGAATGAAGGAAAAGCACTAAATAAACAAATAAAGCAAAGAATTTTGAAATGATGGTGATTAGGCTTTTCTAAGAGTGGAAAAGGAACACAACACACATGAGTGAAATCAATTACTAAAAAGCAGGACACAGACTATCTGCAGAAAAATACTTTATTCTATTAACAGAAATTAAACTCTTGATTGTCAATAATTGGAATACTGGGAAAGACCGGAATGACCCCTTTAGAAGCATTTTATATTTCCTACATTTCTTTGAGGTCAGTAATTAAGTGAGCTCAGTGACACCTGGCAAGGTCAGAAAGAGATCGTACCACATTTGATAGTTTTAAAACAAATCTGTTGTGTATGAGTCTCTGAAAGATATATGCTTCTCGTTATTAAACAGATGAACTTGCATAAAGCTCTGCATAGTTACTTTTCTTTCAGTTCATTAAAAAAAAAAAAAAAAAACAAAAAAACCCAGTACTTTTCTTATGACAAATTATATTACTATAGTAATTACTAGACATGGTGAAGTATTGCCATCTACCTCACTGAAAACAATCCACCCAAGGCAAAAGACTGTAAGCTAGTAGACTGCTTTCCCCAATAAAGACTAACAAGTATTTTCTTTCCTCAGCAAAAGTGTGGACTGATGCTACAAATACCAAACATAAAAGATGACATCTAAAAAAATACTCATAATTCTTGAGATTTTTACTTCTGGTACTTGTAGGTATCACATCCCTCAAATGTGAAGGCTGCACATAAACAGAGAAGTACTAAGGATAATAGTACTTTACAGTAGATATGCCACTGGAAATAACAGTAGAGTCTTCAATAGCATTGAGCTGGCTTGTTACTTGGATTCCACTCACAGTGATTTGACAGTGAGACTGGAAGAGTATGARTTCTTTACCCATTTACAATTACCCAAGAAAGCGCAAAATGCAGTGTTGATGTTTGGATATACTTTCTCTTCGGCCATGCCTTGATATACCAATAATGGCAGAAGAAGGAAGGCATGGCTTTTACAGGGTGACAGAGAAAAGAAGGACAATTTTTTTTGTTACTTTTATCTCACCTTCTGTGTCCTTTCCCCACTAAAATGAAGTAACATGGGGGTCCTGACACTCTTCGGGAAGAATTTCAAGAAAAGCACTAGATGAAAGTAGATTCTGGAACTCTTACAAAAAAAAGCAAGACAAAACAAGAGCAAGAATATCTGCAAAAGCAGAGGCCAGAGCAACTCCAGCACAGCAGGAACTTTTCTCCAAAGGAGAAGGGCTAATCATGGAAGAAGACACATCTTTCTATGTGCCTGCATGGAAGGCTCATGGATGCTGTCCTTTCTCTTCACCCAGGCCACAAATGTGGAGATATAATGTGTCTCTCAAGTAAAGTACTGTGTATAATTAAAATGTGCCTATACTATGACTCTCAAAGAAATTAGTAAGACAGATGAACACTAATTTACCACTCGCAGTATAAATTCAATATTATATAGAGCTATATAAACATATATATGACAAAAAATTTAATTAATACCATATAAAGAATACCATTTTCATATATGTATATAATTACTCAAGCAACTTAAAAGCTGGTGCATATAAAATACTTGAGAACCATCATTTCATTCTGAGAGAAACTGTCACAAAAAGCCAATCTGTGCTTCTTACAACTTTTAAAATAGGTAGAATACTACAACTGCAAAACTGTCCAACATATGGGCCCAGTTCCCAATTAATTATTTGCTGGCTAAAGTGTTAAAATGTCCTTGGCTTCACCTTCGACACAATCATCCCAGCTGGTCATTATCTAACTGGAAAGGGGCCAAAGAATCTCAGCTGTCAGTACGCAACAAACATGTATGTTTTTTGTCCTTTTTTTCTTCCATTTACTTCACTTTCACATAGCTATACTTAGAAGAAGGAAGTCTTACTATGTATGAAATTGAAAAAGGTTATTATCTATTTTACTGCTGTGACTCAATATACCTGGAGTGGAGGTGATAAGTGGAGCTAAAAGGAGCTCTTCTATATGCATTTAGTGAGAACTGATTCACCCCACTTCACTAATGCTATTCTATTACTCTGTGCTCTTGATTTAAGAGACTTGCAAAAAAAAAACCAGAAGCCTTCTAAAGACAGAGCTGAAACAAAGTGATTGACTGGTCATGTATCTGCATAGCGTCAGGAAGTACTAGCAAAGTAGGAAAATATCCCTCAATGAAGTGAATGTCAGCAGTCATCTCGTTGCCAATGTAAACACAGTCAGCTTGCAGCAAACCTGCAGTTCAACAGGTGGAAAGCAAATGGCTTTTCTCATTTGCACATTACTTGTACAAGAAGCCATAGGACAGCTGGGAGAAGAAGGAACACATGTAAACAAGGCAGATCTAGTGATTTCCTAATTAAAAAGAAGATATTATCTTCCCATTAATAGATAAACTAATTGAACAAACTCCAAGAGCTTCCCCTCAGTACAARTAAACATAGGTGCCTTCTTTCACTGAATTGTCACATGTTTAGGCCAGCCACTAAGTTGTCAGTTCTGCTTGATTTGTTTGGATACCGTACTCTGCGACAGCTGTCGGAAATAATACATTAGAACAGCTGTTGCGGCAGTTACAAAGGGACTGGAATTTTAATTGGACTGGATATTAATTGGGATGGGACCTTTTTTTTTTTTTTTTAGATCACAGTTAAGTCAGAAATATTTCAAGAATGACAGATGTCTTTAAGATATTTGACCAATGTCTGGTAAGAAAGGTTGGTCTTTGTTTTGACTGTGTTACTTTGTAGCAATGGCCTCCATTATTTTAGCATGAATTGCTCATGCTTAAGAAAAGAGAGTATTAAGAAGAACAGTATGGAAGTTGTATGAACAATTCTTTTCAAATACTAGTTGTGATTTAGAGAGGACCTTGCAGAGGGTTTTTTAAAAATCACTCAGAAGGAAACTCTATCTGAGGACTCTTACTAACCACCATCTGAAAACAAAACTATTCATGATGGCCAAGACCTAAGCACAAAAAAAWATTAAGCTTACTTTCAGCATCAGCATAGAGTAGCAAGCACAGGAGCACCACCACTGGCCTGACTACGTGCATCGTCCGACAGCTTGGCACCAGCATGCTTTGGCAGCCTTGATCTCACTGGCTTAGAAGCCACTGCGAGTCTGTCCGGTCTGAAATTTCAGATGAAGTATTTTCAGAGCCTGTGAAAAGATAAAAATACAATTAACAAGAATAGGACAGAGTTCTTTTTTTTTGTTGCTTTTACACATTCACAATTTGAGGCAAAACAATTTTAAAAGACAAAGGTTAAGGCAGAAAGGAAAAGAAACACCATTAATTTCACACTACTGGTATATACGAGAAGATTTGAGGTCCTGTATATATGTTAGCACTGTAACAACACCTTTCTTAGGGCATCTTTACCTCACAATCAAGCAATTGTTACATCCTGAATCTTCAGTTGTATTCAACAGCATTTTCTGAACCACAGAAACTGATTTGTTGATGAAGTTTAAGACATCACTGGAACTCACTTTGCAAAAAGGTAATCAAAGCAGATTAGTTATCCATAATAAATCCACATGCAAACAGGGAGTTGATGCCTTGGCATCTGGTAAGAATAGCACCACAAATTCTGTTTTAGGAGGTATTATTAACATATTTTAGCATAGTTTAACAACTTTCAAAGGTTAACATTCCTGTCGTGAGTTCCTGTACATATCTGAGTTATGCTTAATAGAAAAACTGAAATCTGGCATTGAATAAAGAGCTGAGATCCCAATTCATTCCATTTTGTTCAATCCGTTTCATTTATTACAATGCATGATTGAATACGATACAGCAGTAGAACTACAGCTCAACTCCCTGACTTGAAAGAAATGTGTCTCATCTTTGTCCAAATATGGCACACGAATAGAAATTAAGGAATATGAAAGTATTTTCCCCTAACACAGGAAATACTAGAGATTTCCTATGCAACTTGACATGGTCACTAAAATAACACGAAATGCAATCACACCTTCTGAATGATCTGCAACGAATAAGCTTTGGTAAGTTTGATACTACTTGTTCATTACTACATAAGTGGTTTCCATGCAGTAAAGATGAAAATCAAGAGGACAAAGAAAAAAGTATACTAATTATCATTCCAATAAATAGATCTTACAGATTTGTGGATGGCATAAAGAACCCATTTTCAACACAGCAAAATGTTTAGAAGAATTTACTCTAGAAAGGAAAGACATAAGCAGCTGGTAGAAATCTATGCTATGTTATGAATCTCTTGTAAAACTATCTTTTGAATCAGCTACTGCTATCAAAAAATACAAGCCTAAGAAATCTTCATAAGCAAAATGCTAAAGGCACCAGCACTCCCCTTTCATCGCTACCATCTTCATGCCAGCATTTCAAATGACAGCAAAGTCCATGAGACACCAGTCCTGTCGGACTCAATTTGTGTCTGTGCAAGCGTATCAGAGCCAACTGCTGTGTAATGATTCCAATGCWATCGCAAAGATGGAGATGTATGAAATGTACTTTCAAGGAAGAGGTGATTTTTATTTTGCTTTTTCTGGAATGCAGGAATTACAGGGAGAGCCCTGAAATATCTCCAAAGGCAGCTCACTTAAGAACAAAACTATCTTTTCATTAGCACACAACCGCAGCAGCTGATGTGTGAAGGTGAATGGAAAAATGTGGTGGATACTAAGTACTCCCCTATTCCTTTCAGGAGAGGAAGAAAAGAAGAAACAATACTGATAATTAATAGGGGAAGCAGAGAAGAGGGAAAAGTGGTGACCACAAAGGCACTTGTTTTACACAACAGTTTTTTAATGGGGCACTGGAGATTATTTTCATACCTTTCAAGCACTTCCATCAAAATATTATATGTAATGTCTAACAGAAAAAAGTATTACTGCCTGCTTAGGGAAAAGAGGAATTTTAAAAACCTCATGATCCTGATATGTGAATATGCATTTATCCTCTACAAGCTATCTGCAAATTAAAGGATGTATCACAAAACCTGCCGAAGAAAAGGCTGAGAATAAAGAAGAGCATTTTTTTTTCTTTCTTTTTAATAAAATCCTCATTGCATTCTCTCATTCTAAATGCACATACAACCACTTGGGTATATTGCCTCATTGTCTCTGCTTTGAAGGTAATATTCATTATCACTAGGTCATAAAATAAAAGCCCTCAGTATTCCCTGTCTTTGATGTTTCTGAGAGTCATAGTTTTAACTAACCTGACAAACACACTAAGATTTCCAGGAGACCCTTTGTTTGTTGTTTGTTCTCCCTCTTTGCCTCCTTAGGCCTTCACAGCAATTTGTACTATTTTAGGTCAAGGAAACAGCAGCACTTGAATAAATGCGTACTGAGCTRTGTGTCTTTCAAGTGAGTTTAAAATACACTGATAATGGAGGCATGAAGGTGATGGGCTGCTAATACACCAAGAAGCAAACCAAGAGACATTCAGGTACTTTCAAGGTTCTCCACATAAGTATGCCTCAGCTTTTCCCACAAAGAAAACAAACCTTCAGACCCTGCTACTGACAATTGTACCAACACTGAAATCATATCACATGGTATGGAGGTCTGTACTTGGCTTACTTGTGAAAATTAACATGAAGATGCAATTCCTTAGAAGGACTAAATGAAATTACCAAGAAAACTATCGGCTTCCACATCAAGCCACCTTGGTAGCTCCAAACTGAAGGGCTCATCCAAAGCATTATTAATTCTTAAATGATATAATTCCTTCCCTTCTCTTTCCTCCTACAGTGGTTTGTTACACCCAAGAATGTGGTACCAAAGACAGTGAAAACACAAACAGCATTTGCAGTACCGGATTACTCTAGCCTTGTCACCAGAGGACCAATATTTGCCTTGCAGAATTAATCCTGAGTGATATACTCTCTTGGCAGCCCTTAATACAACATTTACACTGCATGAGGGCAGGAAGATGGWGCTTCTCCTTGGCACAAGATCACAACTGCTACACAGAGATCAACGGTTCTTTCACAAAAATCTCTCTTTGTGAACCTTTAATAAAACCTGTTCTTATTTTAGGTTAAGTGCTGCATAACTGCTATATTAAATAATCAAAAATGACTTTTTCAATATCTCTAAAAGAGCTACCTGAAACTAGGTAATATATCTAACAATAACACATAGATAAGTAAGACGATAGATTTTCCCTGATTAGTGCTATCTAGTAACAGGATCGGTAGAAGTGCAGATGTGCAGCTCTCCAGTGTTCAATACAGAGACAAAAAAGAATTCTTCTCAGCAGAAGCATAGCAAATGATAGCACCAGGGCATGGGCACATGCACCAATTATTCTCAMAAGGATCAACATTGATGAATGAAACATCTGAACACCAAAATGCTTCCCTACAGTCTCTTTAGTAGCAAAAATAACCTTTTAGGTGCTATCATGGTACTCACAAGATGGTTCCTGCTCCCAGACAGTTGTAGGAAATGCATACCTGGGGGCAAATTTTAGAACCAAAAAAAAGTAAACACTATTTTCTTTATCTGCTTGTTTTTCCACGCCTGCATTTACGTGCTTGCTAACCGTGCATTTACGTTCCACACGTGCATTTACGTGCTAACACAGAAATTTAACACAGCAGGCGAGAGTTGCCAGAACAAACCTGAACATGGACAAAAAAGACCTCAGATGTAGGGAGCCACACTGAGAAAAATAACAAAATAAACAATTACTTCCAAAATTTTGGAAGAAAGGGATTACAATGGTATGTGAGTTAATTTGTACTGCAAACAGGACTTCTGGTTCAACTTTTCCAAAGTTTCAAATTGCTCAGAGAGATGATTTTAGTTCATGGTCATCTCTGATTTATCTCAAAGGCTTCCCACAGAAACCCCCTATGTTTCTCCATAAGAAAATAACTGCATACATCTTGTATTAAAGCCCCCCAAATGACATTTCTCTAAAAGTACATTGAAGCAAAGTTTAGAATAGAAGACTGCACTGAAATTCTGTTTCTGCACTTCATTCATCACATCCACAATCCTGAATTACATCAATTTCCAAGCCACAAATTTCTAACATCATACAAATGTAAGAGAATGAATACAAAAAAACAAATCCAAAACATTACTAGAATTAGAGATGGAAAAAGTGTAAATACTTCCTGTATTTGCATATCAACCATGAACCCTCCTTAAAGAAAAAAATAAACAACTTTCATGGGCAAATCTTGGCTGCAAAAACCTAACTGACAGCTGAATCATTATTAGAAAGAATAGAAAATAATGCATAAAATTAATTCTCATAAGCTTTTTAATCAAAATCAATTCAGAAATACCTCTGGGTAAAACAATGTCTTTTCAAGAGAATTAAATGTATTTTCCAWAGCAATGAGGGCAACTGGCAGAAGAAGAAGTTTCACATTTCATTTGCTCTTTTATTGATTAAACATGATAAATGTTTTCACAGTTGACCTGCTGGAGAAGTCCCATGTTTCATTATGCTCTTATTCTTAAAAAATTCAAAATGCAAACACATGATTAAGGAAATTTAAAAGACAGCTGTGCTGAGTGTTCAAAAGTTTAGTCTTACCAGTCTCTGGATAACAATACACCCTAATGCTTGTCTATCATTCGTGAATTTCTCTGTTATACGAGCATGAGTGAGCACCCGTCCTAGCACAGTAGGTTTCTGATGTTATGCAAGCATTTGAGCTACATCACTATAAAAGCACAAACAAGTTGCAGTGATATATGGAATTCTGCTTATATATAACAATATATTAATCTCATTCCATTGTACTGTATCCTATCATACCATTCTACTGCAATTCTATTTTAGACTGCAATAAGGATTCCTCTACTACCATAAAAAACAGCAAGTGGATTTTTGGTAACTGAAGAAATAAATTAAATTGCTTAGTGAATAAATCAACTCAGTGACAGCAAAGTACCTTGAAATCACATCACTGGGATGTTTTTCTCATACAAAAAGGTTTTTTTGGGTTCCTGGTCTTTCACTTACAAAAAGACTTATTTTCATATGCAATCTTTAACCATATACAGAAAACTCTGCCTAGCCTGATCTTTGTATACCTTCAGTTCCATTCTAAATTATGAATTCAAATACCAGTTGTAAGTTGACAGGTTTCTCTATGCTTACAAACTTCTGCCATCTTAGTCACTTCTGCAGGTCATAAGAACTTTTCTTATACATGATGCAGAAACAATTCACTAGAACACTGCCTAACCTCTTAACTTCCTGCCTCCAAGTAATGGTTCAAGAAAAAAAAACTTTGTGCTGGCAATGGCTGAGGTGCTGAGCTTGAAATAGTTTTGCTAGATGAGAAGAGCATATAATGTGATGTGTCTATGGATATTAAAGCTATACATTGTTGAGAATCTATGGAAATAATTTAAACCATGTTACAAAGTCACAGATATTAAGCAAGCAAATGAAACATCTTCCACTAAGACTGACTTTTTGCCTGAAAAAACCACACTCTGCCAATATCCTAGTCTTGACTTCTGTAAATGACCTACTAACCCTGAAAGAGTCCTGCTTTGACTTTGCCCAAGTAAGAAATTAAAGAAAGCAAACTCTATTCTGACACTTACTAAAATAAAAACCAACAAACCAACAAAAAAAGAAAAAAAACTCACAAAACACAAAACAAAGAAAAAACCCAAACCAAACCCCCAAGAAGATAGAAAGATAGAGATAGGGGAGAAAAGAGCAGCAAGAAAATAAAGGAGCAAAAATAAGTATCTTGGCTACTCTGTTACTCTATTGTAAACCAGAGAAGAGAAACAAGGCAAAATCTATAGTAAGGTGTGTATAATCACCAGGTGACTCACTAGTGGTGTCTTCCAGAAATCAGTATTGTCAGTCCTATTCTGTATCTTTACCAATGATTTGGATGAGAGGGTTGCTTACACCCTCAGTAAATTCAAAGACAACACCGAGTGCCATTGTTGACTGTTGACCTAGTGGAGGGCAGGAAGGCTCTGCAGAGGGATCTGGCCAGGCTGGATCATGGGCCAAGGCCAAGGGTGTGAGGTTCAACAAGGGCCAGGGCCGGGTCCTGCCCTGGGGTCACAACAACCCCAGGCAGTGCCACAGGCTGGGGCAGAGTGGCTGGAAAGCTGCCCACAGGAAAAGGACCTGGGRGTGCTGGTGACAGCGGCTGAACATGAGCCAGGGTGWTTAGCCTGGAGAAAGACAGGCTCAGGGAASACATCATCACCCCATACAACTGACAGGAGTGTAGCCAGGTGGGATGTCGCAATCCACTGGTGGAACTGCAAAAGAGTTTTTTTTTTTTTTTTTAAATTAGATGGTCAGGGATGAAATTAAGCCAAACRAGGCAAACTTTGTATCTGAGAACCGTTTATTAGTAATGAAAAAGCAACATAAAAAGGAGCTACCCTACTAGGGAGGGCTGGAACACAGAGCAAAGAAGGAAAATGGAAAAGGAATGGCGAGAGAGGGCAGRCAGAGAGATGCAGCGGAGTTACCACGAGCAGGACCAGAGTGCTCGATGTCYACACGGCGGGGTGAGCTCGCTGCCGGCGGCCGAGGGGACCGGACACGGTGAGGGGAGYGGGCAGGGCGGCCAGAACCCTGCACAGATSGCAGAGCGGATCGCGGCTAGGGCGCAGGCAGGCGAGGTTGGACTCAGGCGGCTCGGGCAGGCATCGGCCAGGGGGCACAGGGAGGCAGGAGAGGCGGCGGCTGGGTCAATGGAAGGAGCAGGGCGGGACCCACGCTCCACACGAGGCTCTAAGGGCAGCCGGTGTCCCGCCAAGCGCCCAGCGAGAAGGAACGGGATACGCGCTGATGAGCGAGCGAGCGAGCRAGGGCAAAAGGGCCAAAAGGCAGGCTGGAGCCAGGGGAAAACATGGGCACAAAACAACCCACGGCGAAGAGCAAGATGCGAACCCAAAGCYTGCAACAAAGTTACCTTTTATGCCCCGTGGCCCCTCCCAAAGCCCGCCTGCCCACAGGACACCATTGGGCCAGCCCAGCCTTCCTGTGCCGTGCATTGGTGGAGCCTCTCTGGGTGCAGTGTCCCCTGTCCCTGTGAGCTGTTGCCAGGCGGAGTCACCCCTGGGGCAAGCCTGCCCGCAGCTCTGGGGTGCCTCCTGCACGTGTGGTCTTCCTGCCCAACGTGCCTCTGGCAACCATTGAGACAAAKCAATGTTAAAATGGCTCTTCACGTGGGGGCTGGGCTCTTCTCCCGATAGAGCAAAACTGCCTCGAGTTGTGCCAGGGGAGGTTTAGAATGTGTGTTAGTAGAAATTCCTTTACTGAAYAGGTTGCTAAAGGTTGGAACAGTCTGCCTTGGAAAGTTGGTGGAGCTGCCAAACCTGGAGATATTTAAAAGACATGCAGACGTGCTGATAAGGGACATAGTTTAGTGGTGGACTAAGTGGTACATTAACAGACTCAAACGTCTTTTCCAGCATATATTGTTCTAGATTCTATGATTCTATTAATCGTTTTCTCTGAAATCTTGTTCAAGAACAATACTGTCTGAATGCAAAAGATGTTTACAGACTGATTTTTGTCTTTGTTGGTTGCCTCAAAATAAAAAGAGAAAGAACAAATCTTTAGTACTAGGTTATTTGCCATATACAATTTGTCAGTCTTCTTTGGTTATTACATTACTTGAACAACACTAGAGCTRTGCAGCAGCTACTTCTTAGAAGAAGCTAAACCTATGAGCATGAGAGCCATATACAAAAACATTCATAGAGTCACTGTGTCATATATCACATACCCATCAGACACTTGCAGGAAAAGGCTCTCAAGCAGATGCTCCCAGCAGTCTTAAGAAAAAGCCCCATTAGGGCTAGAGCAGCTAGATTCTACTGCGAACAGCTGAGTTTTGGGACCACAGTTACTGTCCAAGTTGGCATCTATTTGTTGCTTGCTTCCTCACAGAGCTGGAGACTTGGATGACCTAGCAACAAGAATCACTCTATGGCTCCACTGCTATGCACATGTCACAGATATGTAACATTGTTTATATCTAAAGAGCCGTCTTATTTTCAGAAGAATTTTGTCCTTTCTTTTCTATTTCAGCAGAGAAATCATGAAAAATTCCAGTTATTCCCTGCCTTTAGGGTCAGGCATGGYTGAAGCATACCAAGTATCGCAGATACTAAAATAAAACCAGAAATATATTTGCAAGTTTGGAGSTAACAGGTCAAATCTGACTTCAGTATTACAGTGCATTTTTTCTCTTTTCTCTGCAATTTCTTCTTTTATGGCTTTCCTTTTTCCTTTTCAGTTTATAGTCTTGTTTGAAAACTATCCAATATACTTGTTGGCTAATCAGATTGAAGCATGACTGACCGAGACACTGAATTTGCAGTACACACAGGACAGTAATCAGCTGCAGCTAGTTTAGCCTGACTGCACTTTATTATAATGTTGCTGATGGCAATACAATTGTATTAGAAGAAGAGATGGAGATCTGAAATGGTTATTTTTCAAAAGTAGTTGACATTATAAAATTATTTGGTAATAAAATAGAAAAACTTCCTGAAGCAATAGAAGCACTATGTATTTGCCATACTGATATGCCATAATCATGCATGGTTGTCCACAGGTCTTCTTTTGGAAAAAAAAAAAGATGAGAACTACAACATGTTTTACTACACTCAGAGAAAAAGTAGAAGTAATGTTATAAACTCTGAAAAAGTTAAAAGGCAACAACAACTTGCAGATATTTTATTGTTGAAATTTCTTTTTTAAGGTACCAGTTGGTGCACTTTTAGACACCAAACTATGGCATAATGTTGACAAACCAGTTTGATACCAAATAAAATCATAAAATCATCAGCCTGACAATATGATTTATAGTATGTTTTTCTTTACAGACCTCATTAACTACTATAGATTTATCTGTAACTAGAAGAATAGAATGACTTAGTAGGGCCACTTCAAGTGGCATTTTAGGTACTTCACAGAACCTCTACCTCAATCCTCTTCAAATGGAGAGTGAGAAGCAGAAAGTTTATATCCCCACAGACCTCTTTATATCCCCACAGACCTGATGAACTCATTTATTTGATCTGGTGCAAGCCAGCTGAGATCAACAACAGATTTCCACTGTGAAATGTATTGCTAAACATTAAACGATCTATGAGGGATTAACCAGTACACATGCACTCCTTTCTCATTTTTGATTTTAAGATTTTCTCTGTGCTTTGAAGTGGTGCAGCTCCTGTACCCAGGGCTTTCATTCATATTGTTTTGCCCAGGCAACTTGGCACTCAAAAGTCTTAGCTACAAGAATATGATAATGAAAAGAAATCCCTGTTAGGCCTGAAGTTCATCCTCTTACAAGCCTGTTACAGAGTACTAGACTAGATTAAAATGCATTATGTATATTCCATATATTCTTCACTGGGTTTATGTCCTTCTCAGGAAACATTTCAGCAAGAATTTTTCAAATCTAAGTTGTGCGACAGCTTCCCAAGTGCTCATGTTCTTTGGGCTGATGATATTAAAGAAAAACTAAGTGTGAGTTTATTCTCACAAATATGCTGGCCTTAGCAATAAGCTGGTAATTTCTAACCTAATTTTTAATTAGATACTGACATTGTGTAACCTTCATCTTCTTTTGCAGCATCTTTTTGTCAGTTCTCAGTAAGAAAGTGAGAGTATGTGCTATCCACCCAAATGAACATTATTTTCATAAAGGTTATGAGAAAAAATAAATCTGAAATCTACTGTATACAGCTGTGGAAATATCTCTGCAACTTAAATACCAATATATACCAGTACCAGTAGTACCCTGTGACACAGATAGGGCATGCATGTCCACCATAATGTTACAGAGTGATGCCATATTTAGCAAAAATTGTTTTTCTGCCCATATACTGGAGCAGTTTCATCCAGCTAAAGAACTTCCTGCATACTATAGGTACATATAGATGCTCAATTATCTCTCTTACTGCTTATGATCTGATAAAATTTCTAAAACAGGCAATCTCTTGTATCTTCATTTATAAATGGACAAGACAAATCAGAGAAAGAAATATTACAGAAGATTAAATTGGTGAAATAACCAAGAGCAGGCACTACTGATAGTTTGTCTTCTACATGAACAGTCAGAAGTCATAAAAAAGAAATGGACTGGAGATAAAAAACAAGAGAAAGGTTGTTATCTTAGTTATGTTTGTCACCTTACGTAAAAAATGCATATATGAGAAAATACAGAAGRTGGTGGATTAGACTGCAGCTCCCTGCCATTCAGATTTTGAGTGTCTTTTATAATCTCAGCATCAAGAAGGAATAAAAAAATACAGATGTAAGACAATCCAATGCACTTAAAAGCCAGTAAAGCAAACATTTAAGAAYATGCACACATGCATACTTGTGTGCATACATACATACACAATTACAAAAAGGACTGATTTACAGAGTTCAAATTTGTCTGRAAATATGGAAGAGGTAGAAGAGAAACCTTTCTGCCCTTCAAACATGTGCYTCATACACAATAACTTATCTATGACTTCTTCATTTGCACTCTGTTTTCAGCATTTTCATTTCCAGAATTTCTACATGGAAAGTAGTAATCACTTAAGTGATTCAAACTAAATAAAGAGTTTAACCTTCATCTACACAATACTTTATATTTAGCCATAATAAAATTAAGTTAATGAACCAATGAAAGTAGAGAATTAGTTTCATTACTAATCAAACTGAGAAAATAGAGTCTAATGTAAAATTAAACAGTTCGTACAGGTGGCTATCAAAAAAACGTGTTATCCTCATTCTCTGTACAAAATACCATAGGCTGACCTTACAGAAGTACACGGTAACTTCAAGCCTTTAGACAGCGTCATGAAAATGTGTCAAGACTTTAGACTCAACTTACATTAATTCTCTTTTTAGAACATGAACAAAAGTGTTTGTAATACTTGGAGAAAACATGCCACACAATCTTACTGACTGTATATTAGTGCCACTAATAACCATGCCATGGAAGGCATCCATGTTACTGCAACACTGCTTCCCATGCTCATAAAGAAAAAGATTTGTCTTCCTTTCACCCATGTAACACAGAAACTGAAATTCCACAAGAAACACAAGGTTATGACTATCAGTCTTTTGTGGAAATCCCAAGACTGTACACATTAAACTATGAATGAGGGCTGTAATTGGCAGTGGGTACTCAGGGCTCAAACATTTCTCTGGAGTGTTAGCACTATCCCAGAGAGATAAAATCTCTATAACAAATTTTAGGGGATGAGAAACATAACCTAGAAAGTCAATTCCAGTTTTGGCTTCATTTATCAGTTATTAGTTTTAACTAATAATCTGGCTAGATGAATGAAAACTTTTTTTTTTTTTTTTTAATGAGTGCATTCTGCTTATTTATACTGATAACAAAGTACTTTTTTTCCTTTTCAATATAGCTAACGCTTAGAAGATGAGTCTAACGTTCTACTTGGAACACTGCAAGGCACCTGTGGGAGTTTCATCTTTCACAACAAAAATGCCTGAGCAACTATTACAAACCCAGTAAAGTTTCTCCAGCATTTCTATTATAACTGTTATGTCTCTGAGTGTGTTTGCTGTCCCAGGAGTATTGTTCTGGATTGATTAGCATCTCTATAATGAAATGCTCGATTACAGCTTTGAAATAGATAATTATAAAGGGAGGGTGTATTTTCCAGTTAGGGATTTTGTTTTGATTTTTTTAATTATCAGTGCATGAAAGGCAGCTGTAGAAGTTCTGACTGCACTGTCGCCTCTTTGGAAAGAAACTATGTTTTGTTGCTCTCAGTGTGCATAAGTTAAATTGAATTGCTAGTTATGACTGGTATGGGAGTTTTATATTCAACTGTCAGGGTGTGCAGCCAGCTGTAACCAATTTTTCAATATCCTGAAAAGCCTCATTTGAAGTATACAGATGTGAATRACTTTGGGACCTTGTCGTTAGGAAACAGAAACATTTTTCAAAACATTTTGCAATCATAATTCTTCAGGGTAAAAAAAAAAAAAAAAAGCCTGTACAGAAAGCTACGCATTATGGATGTTCTGCATAACTTTACCAGAATATGTAAAAATGGCAAAAAAATTTTGGTCGCATGTCTACGTTTGGGCTACTRTTTCAGACACCCTCTCTCATGTATACAATTATCCTAATGTTGTTAAAACAAACTTCTGCCAAGAAAAATGATTCTTTTTTTTTTCTGAGGGTTAACAGCAAATGAGTGGGTAGGGAAAGTATTTTTTGATTTCAAGGGTTAGAAGTCAGGAGAAAAAACAATGAATATTTCCTTTCCTTAGTACTCTGCAGCAAGCAGAGCAGCAAGCCCTCAATTTTAAGAGGTTTTCTACTAAAGGAATTTATTCACCTGTTGAGCTCATGTGTTAGTCTGAATGGCTTGCTCACCACAGTTCCTAGAAGATACAGCAGAATTAAGATTTTAGTTATTTATTTATTTGTTTATAAATTAGAACTCTAACAGAAACTGAATTAAGTGAAAAAATGCAGGGACATATCCCAAGCAATCTCTAACCCTTAGATACTGAGAACCARAATTCCTTTGTCCTAATCTCTGCATGTAATAGATCTTCCACTGCTGCTTGTATAAACAGATACAGGTAGGTCATAAGACCTGAAAAGACAAGGGAAATGTCTTAAACAAAATATAAAATTTGTAAAGGTGGTCTTTTCAGATACCTGTAGATGAGTGTATCATGCTTTTTGAAGTCCACATTATGTACACTGTTCTTTACTCTCTGCAAATTTTACTTAACAATAATTTCCTAATTATTARCACTAGGGAAACCAGGACTACTTCCACAAATTATGTCCCTACTGCATTCTCCTTTTTTAAAGACTCTGGAGCCAGAATGAAAATAATTTTCTTCAGGAACTAATTTTATTTTTTGCAAGTCAGCTCCATTAAGTATCAATAAATGTGAATCACTATTTTTGCACTTTAACTAATGCACTACTTTTTTTTTTTATTTTTTATTTTTTTTATTTTTTATTTTAGGCCTAATCTTTGGGCCAGAAAATAAGCAGCTCAGATACATTAACTTAGTCATGTCTCAATTATTGTACTACCATACAGACACTTCCACATAAAACAATTTTATTTGAAATAGAAGATCCAGATTTCCAACCACACTTCCACCAGTCTTTGTATCAGCGACTACTTGGGATTTAGGACTAAGATGTACTTATTTATTAAAGGACCAGAAGTTACAATGAATTTTGGAAGATGGCTTTAATTTATCTGCATAGAGTTCACTTTACATCTTATCTGTGGATTCAGGAATGTACTGGAATGTGTTGGTGTAATCCATTAGTTCTGATATTGTATCATCTTTTTTTTTTTTTTTTTTTTTTTTTTTCATTTTTATCAATGACATTTAGTTTATTTCTGTAGTTGAGAGCTTGAACAAGCACATCAACAACAGTCAAAGCAGCCATCTGATTTGGTGTCGATTTTGGTATCTAGCAACAGATAAATGCTAACTGAATTGCAAATCTTTCTCAAATGAATTCAGACAAATGTTCTGTTATTTTTTTTAAACTTCTTCCAATAGGTGAAGCCTTCATGAAGTTCCTAAAGAAATAAAAAGTGCAAAAATTTTATGCTAATACCCAGTCTTCACACTTAAGATCAATTTGTATAATGTTAAACCAGATCACTGCACAGAATTGCCAAATTTACATGTATGAAATTTCATTCAAAACTCACTGAAGTTTAAAGCAATATATCATAATAAAACTGATTGCAATTATTCTTGCAATTCTGACTCTCACATAGAATTTATTGGTATTTGATATTATTACTCACATTCCCATTTTCTTTTATACTACTTAAATGTCTTAAACAGTTATGTCATTTTTTCAGTGTTCTGCTACTGTTTAATTACAGGAACATTATTAAAAAAAATCTGTTGACACACTGTTATTTTCTCGTAAGTAGACTTCTAACTAAATAATCATTGCTGTCACCRTCAATGCTTCCTACCTTTTCCTGAGATGCAAGAGGACTTAGATTTCTGAAATCTCTCAGAAATAAGGCACAATTGAAAATTTATTTTAGCAAATAGAGACTGGGAATTTGTGAACAGATATTGAAAGTAATGTCTGTGTTAGAGGGCAACATACTAGCACACAGAAAGATTATGCTACTTTTCTGTTGGCATATCCAACTGCACACRCATATGATTATGTCTACTGCGATGCTATCACTTTGCAGTTAATTCAGAGAAGTGAATTATGGCTTACTAATGGATCTGCAATCATGGGCAAACACTATGAGCATAAATACTCCTRAAAAGGGTTCCTTCCTGGCTCAGTATCACAGACATAATATTGGTCCCTATCCCTAACTGAATTTAAGATACCCAGTATTCAACTTAGTTTCAGAAAGGTCAGTAAACATAAACACTGATYTTCATGTTTAAGCAGCTGAGGTAGATGGATTGATCCTTCCCTGCCTCAAAGGAGGATGGGAATTTCTCTAATTTCTAAGTGAGTAGATGGATTGATCCTTCCCTGCCTCAAAGGAGGATGGGAATTTCTCTAATTTCTAAGTGANAAAAAAAAAAAAAAAAAAAAAAAAAAAAAAAGCCTACCTTTAAGAAGGGGCATGAGGACATCCTACTAAGTACTACAACACCAGTAAACTTGCTTTGAAAATGGATCGAGAAGAGAATTCTTGTTTTCACAATCCAAAACCACCAGATATCCACTTCAAATATCTACTACAATGGGAAGTCAGTCTCCACCATAGTTATCAATATACAACACGTCTGCAAGAAGTAGGAATTATCAGACTGATAAATTATCAGAATATTGACAACAGAAYCTATTGAATGACTATAGGTTTGTTTTTTTTTCCTGACATTTCTGAAGACCTTTCAATAGGCAAGACTTTCTCCTTACTGTGCAGGCACACCAATTCAATCACTTTTCTAATAAACTGTGATCTAAAAAGGAAATTTTATTTTTTTTCTTAAGGTGATTTCAGCATGTCTCTTGAGTCTCACACTAAATCAAATTTTTTGTAGTGTCTGGMGTATGTATGTGGTGAATCTGTATTTTTGCATGCAGATATATCTAGTAGCATAGGTATATTCTGCAGATACGTAGATATATTTACTTACACATCCATAAATCATCAGAATAAATTCTTCTAAAAATTACAGGAAAGACACTTATTTCAGAGGCAGAATCTTTTACATACTATTCAGTGTAAAATCACTATTTTATTGTTCAATTACTTGAAGTGTGAATGACAGACCATGATGCAGTTTGCTCTGCTGACAGAGCTCGCCCTTGTCTCAGAGAAATTATTTGCAGTTCACAATATTCACTTTCCAAGCCTTACACAATGTAAAAAACAGATATAAAGCTAAATTTAAAAGATATATTGCACATGTTTCAAACAAGGAAAATTTTAGTGGACTGAATCTGGTAAACATTATCTCTTACTCAGTGCACCTGCTTTTGTTAGCAATTCTTTCTGGAGGATTCTTCAGAATRCTTCCACTATGTTCTCATTTCAAAGAACCTAAATGGTCTGTTGAATTTTTAGCAGCAGACAGCGACACGACATCAGATGGGATACACRAGAAATTGAAGTGATCTGTATATAAATCTATATGCTATTTACTTTATATAGAACAATTATTCCAGAAATGTTATTGTAAAACTATAAGGTGGATATGTAATTATTTCTTTTTTATATAACAGATACATTTAAATTTTCAAAAACTTATACCYATTATATATTACATAAATAACTAAATATTTTTTTTTTAAATTTTGATTATGTATTTATTATACAAAAAAGTATACACTTTAGTAGTATATACTAAATATATTTTCAGGATAATTAATAAATATGTTGCTTAGAAACTCTGATGGGACTTCCASTGAGTAACAGCTCTAATCCCTGTTTATTTCATGCTTATGAAGTTTTGTATACTTCTTCCTACAGGTGAATATAAAAGCACATAGGTTCTCCCATCAGTGAACAAAAACTGTTTAGACATGTTGCCTTTCTTAATACCTATTTTCTTTGCAACTAGGTCAGGTAAGGACTCCAAAACCGTGCAAGCGACCTAAACATGTAAATAGTCTCTTCCTAACTGGAAAGAGGAAAAACTTGCTGAAGTTTAACTTTTATCAATTAAAACTATTTTAAGAAATAGATATTGCTATCCATTGTAAAAGAAGTGAGAGATAAATCTCATTTTAAATATCTGGAATGTCAGCAAACTTCTACACTTCTCTAKCATTCTATATAGGTCATTATTCAGATTGTGGATCTTGGACATTGYAGGTCACTAAGAAGCAGAAATTCATTCTTAGTTCTAAAATGGTGCAAAAAAAAGCAGCCTAAAATTGCAAAATATTTCTAAATTTCGAAAAGGTCATATGAATATAGACAGCATGAAGCAATACCATTATCTGTAAAAATCCAAAGGTGTCTTACTCAACTTTTTTAAATTATATTTTACTGATACATTCTAAAATAATATCAAACTAAGAAGTTATTAATAATATTAGTAAAATATACAGAAAATACTACAATATTTTAATGGATCTCAGCAAACCTTTATTAGAACAGACAGATAAATTTTAATATATTTGGGCATTTCTATAATTCTATTATTTGCTAAAGCCATAACATTGCAGCAAGAATTATCTGGAGTAAATTTCAATGCCTTGGAAATAAATTAGACTGTGAAGAACATAGAATCACTCTTAGAATCATAAATCAGAGAACMAAAAGAAAAATGTTCCCTTGATTTAAGAGTTTCTTTTAATATTGRTTATATTAGCATTAAGAGCCAAAAGACTAAAACACCATCCTTCCTCTCCAAAAATCCAGTATCTTATCTATATTCTAAAGAATGCAGGTAGGAAAATTCTGAATGCAAAGTCCAGAGCATAAGGCTGTGCACTAAAATGAAAGCAAAGAATTCAGCTGGCTGGCCAATTTCCATTACTTGTTCTGCAAATAACAAAAAAAACATGCTCCCCAAGCTCCCAATACAGTGCAGTCTTTTAGCCACTATGTACAATCACTACTCTTTGATACTGTAAAAGCCACATTATTTTACAACAGATACTTTAAACTAATCTCGCAATAGKTGCCAGAAAACAAACTAACTTGCAATTAACAATTTTTAAATCATGTTTTCATATAAAGTTGATAGTAAATTCTAAACATTTCATTATAGATATAGAACTGAATTTTCAATTAATGCAATTTTTTTGCATCCATTGAAGATTTAATTATTTATCTACTGTTACCAACTTCATTCACAAGCAGAAAGCAGATTCTTAATAAGTTGTTTTCTATTTCCTTATCTTAGAAAAGAAATAGTCAACACATACACTAGTGCCAAAACCTGGACTGGCAGGTTTTGCTCATAGCAGCATGCACTAACCAAAAACATGAAACTWTTCCTTAAAAATAGAAATCTGACCACACAAAAACTGACAAAAGGTGAATTACATGGCTAAGGTATTCTGCTGCAAGTAATTTTAACAGTGTTTGCCATGAAGTATTGCTAGCTACCTGGTGAACAGTACACACTTCCTTAAAAAAAAAAACAGATCAAACATCTTAACACCAGAACAATCTCAATGGTAGTCTACTTGAAAAGAACTAAAAACMAAATCTAGTTTTGTTGGAAAACTAGGAAGAAAGTGGTTTGAAACAATATCTGTTAATCTATCAATCACAAAAAACAAGGCCGAGAGTAAAATGTGCTTCGTATTCTTGTATTTTGCCACCCAATCACAGTGCAGTCTTTTGAGATGGTTCACATAGCTGTCACAGAGGAAACAGAGAGCTCTTTCATATATGTCTTTTTACCACACAATGCAGTAATTTATAAATGCTAAAAGTTGAAAATTATTTGCTCTATTTAGTTTTAAATTAGTATTTTAGCCTGGTAAATGGATAGTTTCTTTGATTCTCTCCTGCCTCTGTAAAACAGAATAGAACAGTACTATCCTTGCAAACTTAAAATACTTTATTTAGTTTATAGGCCGTATAAAGCTAACAGTTTAATGTCACTGTTAGTCTTAATTGAGACTATGAAGTATCAATGCTGTTTTCAAAAACAAAAGTTTTACCTTGACATTTTCTTAACTACTTTTCTCAGTTTTTATTTAACAGGTGAAAAAAAAAAWTTAAAGTTAGAAAGCTAAAATAATAATCAAAATCAAACTTAAATAGTCTGTCTAGTGCCAAATGGTCTTTCTTTTCACCTGAAGTGTAGATGACCTCCACTACCATGTTTGGCAGAAATAAACTGCTTGAAAAGCAAGTCCACAGAGTAAAAAAAAACTTGTACTGGTTTCTAAATACATTTTACAAACACACACACAAAAAAACAACAGAAATAAAAGCAAAACAAACAAAAACAAAAAAAACCACAACACAAAATGCAAAAATAAAACAAAAAAACCCAAAACAAAATGCAAAACCCATACACTTAAAAAAAAAAAAATCCAGTAACAGTCAATGAGTTCAAATATGGTGAGCTAGAAAATAGGGTCAGATCTTCACTTTTCAAACAGGGAAGTGTGCACAGGTCAAGAGGATTTCTCCACAGRCTACTGAAAGGTTCTCAGAATTATACCAAATGGAAGGTTGGGTTCAAAACAGGTATTTCTGAATCATCTCGCCTTTCAAATCATGAGGCTTTAGAAAGCCAGGCAAGTAGTTCCARTATCCTTTGCAGAAATAATTGCAGTAACTCTTGTAACTCATAGTATAATCTTCTGAGGACAAGGGGAGGAATAAAACCCTACCATCATCAACCAAACACCACACACATACACAAACACCTGCATTACTGAATATTACCATTTTTGGGTAATAAAACTTGGGGGATCCTCTAGAAGACATGAGGTACCTAGATTTCCACAAGTTATTATTGCAGGTGGCTGTCATTTCTCCCGTATGAGATGTATTCCAAAACTTTGCGCAGCAATACATATCTTGTTATTTCTGAAAGAGTATTTTCTATCATATAGTTTACATATTTGATATGGGAAAAAAATAATGATCTGCAGACCCAGATAATAACACTTTATATCAGCAACATTACAATATYAAGGCTGTAGGGTTCATTTACAAGGGCAAGAAACATAATCCATGAAAAGCTGCAAATCATGACTTAATGGTGAAAGAGCAAAATCAAGATGCTTCACTAATGGTCCTGCTGCTAACAACAACTTCAGTCAACCTTCAATAGACCACTGCAGTATTTTATATCCCAGACAGTTTTAAGTGTTTTCAAGGGTTCTTTATCCCTCTCAATGTGGATTTCTGAGAACATACACAAAAGCGGAGTCTGGATTTGAAGACAGAAATGAGTGTGTTAAGATAATGAAGGATTCCTTTTGATTGCAAAACATGTTAGCTACTTCAGACACAATCTAACATGTTACCTACTGAAATTTAAGAGTATTCCCATTAATTTTAGGAAAAGTATTCATGCCATAAAGTTAAGCACATATCAAAACTTCTTGTTCCCTTAGCAGCATTATGGCATTCTAACCAAGGGAATTTTTGTATATGCATTAATGGCTTAAAAGAAAGACCCACAACCATACCATTGGCTCCTCAACACAACACTGCTTGTRTTACAGCACCTAAAAATCTTTCAGAGAATCAAGTATGAGAAAAGTGTTTTAGTAGATTTAGAAACATGAAACTTGGTCTTACTTTTCAAAGCAAAATATTATTTATTCTAATTGTTGCATTTATTATTATTATTATCATTATTATTATTATTATGTTGTTGTTGTTGTTGTTGTTGTTGTTGTTGTTGTTGTTGTTGTTGTTGTTTAATGCTGGTACCACCTGACAAGGTTCTAAAATCATAGAGGGGTTTTTTTTTCTGCATGCTGTCATGTTTGAAAAGCATGTATGCTTCTCATGTATGTTTTCAGTCTGCATGTTTCACACTCCAAAGTTTRTACTTCTCATTCCCATATCTGTTGTGATTGTTTAGACATCTTTTTGGGCATGCTTATCAAAGTATGCATTGACACAATACAAAGTTCAAAAGTACTTGTCTTAACCAATGTCATAAGTCTTACAATCCATGTAAAATTCTTTATTTCCTCATTCAGAATATGCCCTCCTCGAAATTTCATTCAATTTAGAAGTAGGCAAACAAGGACACAGAAAATAACTATCTTTTCAGAGATGTAAAGCTGAAGTTTACATAATATATTTGCAGAGATATACAGTAAGTTGCTGGTAGAGAGCCAGCAATGATTGGATAATTGTTGCTAGCTCCTAGAATGAGCTAAAAGGATGATTAAGGTGAGATTTACATGAACCTGGTAACAACTTTTTATTTATTGACMGCGAAAAAGTCCAGCTTTTGTCTAGATAGATGGATTCCCTGTTACTCACTTTACTCTTTGACTTCAAACAACATTCTTTTGGTTAGGGAAAGCATTTTTAAACCATTATAGCAATGCCTTCGATGGTCTTAAAACTCGTGAGAATCTTTATGTTCTGAAAGCAGTTTGGGGAAAAAAGCATTACCATGGACAATCAAATATGATATCATTCTCAGGTTCAAAGAGCTGGTATTTATAAGTACATAAACACTTCTATATATATCTATGGACACATAACATATATCTACAAGCCTTGTAAAATAAAACTATATCATCTGATTCCTAAACATTTGCTTCTTCAGATTATATTATGCTTTAATGACTATCTGAAACTTACATGGCACCTGATGATTGACTTTGCATAATGTAAGTAGTTCTTCCTCAACTAT
>NW_026623426.1:197642-211552 GCF_030028575.1 Malurus melanocephalus
TATCCTAATCATTTATGCCCATTTTTTGGGTTGAAAAATGTGAACTGTGCTTTTTTCAATTCGACATCCTGGAGCAAGAGAGCAATTTAGTGTGAAAGTGATGAATTCATGAAACAACAGTTCAGTTGTCAGTTTACACAACAGAATATACCAAAATGTCTGAAATATAAAGTCAAAGAGCAACTGTTGAAATACCTGAAATATTTCACTGTATCTAATGGYAGAATTTTTATGTTGCTAATAMTGAGTGTTTAAGGCATAATTAAATCTAAATTCCTAGCTGCTTAGGTAATACTTAATACAGTGTAGGCACGGGTGACTGTAAGTCACTCCAGAATGCATCAGGAGTGCATAATCATATTTGCAGGAGTTCCTTTAATATCACACYGCCTCAGCAAGAGAAGCTTCTAGTTCAGCATACCTCTACTTCAGCCCATACAGAGAAAGTTGCCAYGAAAAATACCAACATTTTATAACATCCTTCAGAGACAGCTTCAGGTCACTGCATTCACTACTGTCTTGCCTACAAATGAAGTTAAATTCTAACAACCATATTCTCTGTATTCCTTTTAACCACTGCTACAGTGGGATCCATTTCTACACTTGGGAAAAAACACAATACTTTTGAGGGCTGAACAAATGAAACTGTAAGGTCTCGGTAACACTGGAAATATTGCTATCACAGTCTCAGCAGTACTGGAAATACTGATCTTCAAACAACATCTCTGTTCCAGTTCCAGACAAAACAGAGKTATCCAGATGACCATATGCCAGAGAGTTCTCTGTTAGTGACAAATAAATCAAGCAGCCATAAATGTAGGGAGGACCCTCACTTAGTGTCCATCCACTTAGATGCAGCCAAAAATCTCAAAATAGAATGTTTAGTAAGAAGACTGCCAACAACAACTAGAAACACCTGTATTTAATAAAATTTTAATATTCTTTCTACAACCATAAATCTGTTACAATACTGATAATGAGTACAAATTCAGTATTGTCTGGATAAAATATTCAGATCATTTCAGGGCATAATTGGTTCAGATGCTTGGATACCAAGCATTCCACCCCCCACCCGCTCCCCCCCCAGAGAGCTCTAATATACTTTAAAAATAAACAAAAAACCCAAACCAAACAAAACCACAACAAAAAACTAAAAAAAAAACCACACACACACACAAAAAAACCCAAAACAAGCAAACAAAACAAAAACAAAAACAGCAAAAAAACCCACCCACACCAAAGGAAAAAAAAACCCACCCAAAAAAACCCCCCAAAAACCAACACAACAACAACAAAAAACTATAGGGTGGAAAGCCAAGGGATCAAGGGATCAAGTAAATCAAAATACAAACCTCTGCACGCCCTTAGATCTAAGTACAATATCTCCTAGTGCTGAAGAAGCTTGAAAGTGTAAAATGATCAAAGAAAAATTCATTCTAAATCCAACATCAAGTATTCTGTAAATAGCACTAAAACCCAGAAGTATGTAATGCCATAATTTCTTAATTCTCTGGTGTATATAATTCCAGCTTTCTTTCTAAAAGCTTTGTCTGGTTAACATTATTTATTAAAATTTTTGCAGTAATATGATTTTAAAAATTATTATTTAAAAGTTCTAATTTTAGTAAAAATCAAAAAACCCACAAGACTTTGAGATAACACTAAGTGCACTAATTGAATGAACAGGGRAAAAAAGGTATCTTTAGTCACCAGTATGCACAGCTGCCAGAAACTAATATAGATGTGACAGCATATAAACTGTGAAATGCCAGTAAACTGTGTCAATTATTCTGGTATGTTTGTTTATTGCTGCTTCAGGATGTCACTGAACAGATCCTTTTGGTAAGCTGTGTCCATATACCGTAAGTGTACACATCTTACCCAGCTAAAGTGCCTTCTGGGAATTACAAATTTCTGAATGATCTCTTCTGTGTCCAACTAGAGTTATATCTACTAACCAAATGCAATTAATCTGGACATCAAAGTGTTTGCTTTTTATTTTATGAAATAATTTCATGTAATTTTAAAGGGATTTGAGTATATGACAAGCCATTTATTTTATTCAATTAAAAAGGTATAATTAAAACATAAGAATCAGCAGTCTCAACATTTAGACACACATTTTAAGACTACCGGAATTCTGGTATAATTACATGAGTAAGTAACTTCAAGGCATGCTCTTATTTTGAAAATAAATGTGAGAACGCTTACTTCCAAAGGAAATAGATGTATCCTACCCTAGGTGAGATAAAGCTCAGTGCCTATTCTCCAGAGCTTGTCTGGARCTAGATTTACACGTTACTGTAATCTTCAGGATAGGTGTCTGAATAGTCCACACAGATGTATCAACCACASCACCGATATTTCTGCATCACACAAGTAAGAGTACTGAAGAAAAGAGAATTCTATTCACACTGAAAAGAAGATGCAGATCACAACGATTTAGGGAAAANAAAAAAAAAAAAAAAAAAAAAAACCAAGAAAACCAATACAAGATATACTAAAGAAAAAAAAATCGTTGGCACAAATATTGAAACACTGTATTGTTCTCATATGCCGCTTGCATAGCGGTACCAAGGAGCATGGTTAGCATTGTCCAAGTAACACTGAAGGCACTGCTACTTTGATCAAACAAAGAATTATATATTCTTTGGACTCAAGTCACATTATACAAGAAAGAACTGCTATAAATTGCTGATACAGGTAACTTCAATTTTAACACTCTCTAAAATTATATTTGTAAGTGACAAAGAAAAACAGATTAAACAGCTGAAAAACAAAAAATTCAAGAAAAGACAGTTAATATAATATAGAGTATGTTAACAACTGTTTTTTGCTGTGGTGCAAGACTCAACTTCCTCATGGGAATTTTTCACCTRGAAATTACTTGGAATTAATACTTGGCAGAATTATTAAAATAGCTTCACCTGATTAGTACATAGTACAAAGCATGGCATTTCAACTAGCATTTCAGTATCCAGACAGTAACTCTTGCGTCAGATGTACATTTCTTTAATAAAAAAAAAAAAAAATCCAGTCTTGACAGAATGACATTGCATAATCAATATTCCACCATATATTCAATGGTTAATTAGCTCATTGTCTATAAATGTTACCATACAGGACTGGAAACCTAAAATTATTCCATCTGGAAGTAATCTTTTTGTTCGAGCAGGCAATACTTTAAAAGAGTTGTTTCAAATGATAGTGTTCCAAGTACAAGCAGAAAGTCTGGATAGCTTGAGSGCACCCCAACCATTTTTGCTGACTACCTCATCCCTGCCTCTAAAATTATTACATGACTGAATTGCATAGTTTCACCTTGCAGGGAGAGCAATTAGTTTCCCTACTCCTCTCCCACTGGAGACAGAAAATCAGCCTCCCACACTTCAGATAAATACACGTCACAGAGCAAATTTTTCCCATGCTGATTTAAACAATAATAGTTCCATTACATTTAATTGTAGACATCCTCTAACSAAGCTAAACCATCCCTTTACTAATCCCAATGTTAAAAGAACTGCATGTAGGAGAAATAAAGTAGGTAAAAACAGGAGTGTAAAGCATTTATTTCCACTTTTTACATTACTGCTATTCTGCTTCAATAATGAAAAATTATATCCATATATTTAACATCACCTAGTATCATGAGAGAGATGTCCACCTGATTTTTAATTATCATTCTTCATATATCCTGGTACTTTCTCAACAGAAGTGTCAAACAGTGCATTAGTGACAAATTCCCAACACTGTGCCCCTTCAGCCCTTGGAGTTTAACTCCTCTCACATTACAGTATTTATTGAATTTCCAAGCCAAACGGTGTTCTGCTCCATAAAATTCTGACAAGTGGACTCTGCCAAGCTAATAACGGTCTCATTCTGCTGAAATAAACTTATTTCACTGCGGCAAACAAAATGACATGACCTGGAAAGGTTATTTTTAACTGGGTAAYGACCCAATACAAACCAAGCCTCTCTCACTAGATTCTGAAAACTCTTAAGACAAATTTCTTAAATGTAAATATGCCCTAACACCAATTCACTTCTCTGCTGCTCCTGCTGTACATGACTATGGCAAGTACTTTCAGGTCTGTGCTGTTTGATTTCCTTAATCGGTAGTTCAGTAAATTTATTAAACWATGCCTAGTGGGAGTATCTCAGTGGAGTGACCTAGCAAGGGCAAAACTCAGGCTAGAATGCTGTGTCCTCCTAAGTTCTTCTACCCTCTGCCMTTTTAAGATTTTTAGTCTATTTATTTGACAAAGTTATATTAAAATTGCCCTTACATAAAACAAATTYGAGAAGTATTTCTTTCAGAAGTATTTCGCTCCCCCTTATTAATTTTATACTAATTTTTACAACATTGCCATTAGAGAGATGRGGAGAATAAAGGATTAGGGACTTAACTGGGCCTTCTGGAAAAGCTACGTCTTCTAGACATGTGTCAAGTTCTTCATCTATGTGGTGAATGTTAGYGCACTAATATTCATGAACTGACTTTTCAAGCAGACTGTATTCTTCTAGCAGCACTGGGTATTTCTGCAGCCTGCATCCACTGACTAACCATCAGTTTCAGGTCGGATCTGTATCAYGTTTCAAATTACCCCAGATGATGAGAGAACCTTTCTAACAACTGGAATTTTGTACAAGCAGGCTGCACCCTGCTAGGTACCTGTTTGCTAATAAAAGGCACAATCCTTGACTCCAAACAGGCAGACTCCAGAGTTCGCTAAAGAATTATTAGATCATCTACTGAAAATAAAAGGAGCAAAATAATGATCACTCATCAAAATCATGAGTTTTAGAAAATAAAAGAAGGGGAAAAAAGCCCCAAATCCAAGCAGGAAACCACAAGTGAAAGAAGGAACACTACCTTTTTGATTATGGCCTGTAGTTTATTAACAGTAATGGCAAAAGATTTAGAATTTCAAAATAGTGCCTGAAATCACTCAACGTTAAGCTAGGAAAATGCAAATAGCTTTATTTGTTAGCTAAAATATCTTACTTCATACATATATATATCTTTATTTATTTTAAATTATTTGGGGAAGGAAGGCTTCCTACAAAAGCATTTTCATGCAAAGCACAAAAACTAGAAAGTTTCTCAACAGTAATGATGTCTCTAATCTGTTAATCTGAGGTAATTCTGATATTACAATCCTGATTGTTCACCCTAGCCATAAAGCAGGCTAGCACTACCCTGGGCTGCAGCAGGAGGAATGCTGCCAGGTGATGAAGGGATGAGTTTMTCCCCATCTTCTCAGCCACAGGCTTTTTACCTGTCTGTCATCTGGGAATGGAAGATACAAATTAATTTAGATACTTGGATTTTTTTCTAGGAAGAATGTAAATTACAAGTATTTGTTTCTGGCATTGTGTTAACTTATTCTTAGCCATTTAAGTTTTGCAGTATTCAGTTCCTCTTTAGAATGTGAGACTCTCAGAGTGAAGTGGGCAAGGCTTTATTTCTCACTTTAAGTATCTTCTTTTTGCAAGTGTGTGGCAAAAAAAAAAAAAAAAAAAAAAAAAAAAATTAAAGTTTGCATAGCCAGCACCAAAAAAAGGAGACCAGGTATACTTTTAGCTAATACAGAATATTGCAATAATCAGTTTGTAGAACAGCCACCCCACTACAGTTCAATGAAAATACAGTATTGCTATGAAATTATTTCCTTTTTGTTTTCCTGCAGCATAAGCTGCCACAGTCCTTACTGATGCTGATGATTTGAAATAGATCTGAGAGCACTTACCTACCTCAATGGATCTATCACAAGATGAATATAGGAAGGGCAAGAGCACATTACTTTCCACTTGATTGATAAACTTACYCAGACCTCCTGCAAAAAGCCTGATTTCACTAATCATCTTTGTCTACCACCACTGTTTGTGCTGGGTTGCAGAAGATTGAGAAAAGGTAGCCAAATCATGTTCGATGTTATCAACAGTGCATTTTAATTGTGTAATCAACCACAAAATCACAAAATGGTTGAAGTTGGAATGTATCTCCAGAAGTTATTTGGTCTCACACTCCTGATCCAGCAGGATAGATTGCCCTGGACAATGTCCCTGGCTAGCCTGCCTCAGTGGTCAGCCATACTCACACTAAAAAACATACTTCCTCATATTCAGATAGAATCCATTGTTTCATTTCATGGCCAATGACAGGATGGTAGACAATGGATGTAATAGGATCGGTGATGACAATTACCCATTATTCTCTCACTGGACACCACTGAAAAGAGCTTGACCCCATTTTCCTTACCMTCACACTAGATATTTGTACACATAGGCAAGATCCCACAAACCTTTTCTTTACCCGAATAGCCAGCCCAGCTCTCAACCTTCTGGCTGCTCTCTAGACTATTTCCAGTACATCCATATCTTTCTTGTACTGGGGAACTCAGAAATGAACACAGTACTCCAGCTGTGGTCTCACAAGTCCTGCTAGTCATAGGTGGTTTGTACAGCAGAACACTGCTTCAGTAGTGGAACTCACAAGCATCTGACTGCCTTACAATCTGAACAGTTAGAGAGTTTCTAACACTCTTATGTCTGGTACTCATGGTTCAAAAATACCCTTCCCTACTACAAAGTTCTGGAAGAAAAGAAGATTCATTTTAAGATCATGAGGAGAAACAATAGMGTTCAAAGCCCTGTAAAGTTCATTATAACATTAAACATGATTTACAAATGATTCACTAAGAGACATTTGCTTTCAAATTTTTTACATTTTTCTTTATTAAATACAGGCCAAGGGATAAACAGTAATAAGTTTATAAAAATTATTTTGAAATATTCTCATTATAGATACTGAAGTTATTTGCAGAGTAGAAACATTTGAAGCAGAACTCATGAAATATTTAAAGTCATGCTTGTGACAGAACCCATATTTATACAGTATACCCTTGAGAGCTTTCTCACAGGTGCTTAAAAGCAAAATGCTGGCACAACCTTTATCTTTTTATTCAACTAATCTCCATATAATAATAAGTGAGATTAACTGAGATTTATTTGCATATAGTTTATTTCCCCACTGAAAGATGTTTTTCTAGCAGCATACTACTAATATTCTTTCTATTTTGCAAGCACTATTGCTTTAAATGTCTTTGCAGAATTTTTTTTTTTAATTTTTTTTTAGCATTTAAAAATTGTAGAGGGCATTTGCTTGCAAGATGAAATCGGAAATGGGGCACACGGGCTGTTTTCAGTGTCAATAAAATGCACTAATCAAATGTCGTTCCTCAAGACCAAAACGAGCAAGATGCTATTTACAAAATTCCAGCTGGGTAGCTATGAAAACTTGTTGATATTTTACTGAAATAGAATGGATGACCCAAAACGAGAACAGTTTTTCAAAATGAGATCAGAAAATTATCAACATACATTTTTGTTTTTTTCTTGAGTGCCATCCCATCTTAACACTTGGTATCTAACAAATTCCATTAACTATCTTGAACATGGTTTTGAGTCAAGCTATGCTTAATACAAAACTATTTGAACTATGCAAAAATATCAGGACATTTTGTTTAATGGCAAGTGATTCCATGGCCTATTATAATTTATTCTTCCCGAGGTACTCTTCATTAAACTTATATCCATGATTCCTTTAATAAATTAATAGAAGCTATCTGGTGTGTAATTGGTAACTACACCTATTAAAAACAAACTGGATTCTGGGTCTTTTGGGTGTCCTTGTCCGTAAAATCCCTCTATGTTCATATACTTTACTATCAATTGCTGCTAATAAAGCATATTGTTTAGAAAACACTAGGAAATTGAAATTTGCAGAGATGGCTGAACAGTCTTTCCATGTTAGCTGCAGGTTAACATGCAGCTCTTATTCAGAGATTCCAGAAGATAATGTTAAATATCTATGCAAAAATGCACATCAGTTCAGCAGGAAAACAGAAAAGTAATAAAATAGGTATTTTTTATAAATATTAAACCAACAGATAAAAAGCAACATACAAATTTATTCACACAATTTGAACTAATGCATAAAGGAAAAAAATTAGATGTAATCAAGTCAAGCCGGAATGCCCTAATAATGTTGGTGCTGGATGCATGGAGAAAGATCATGTGTTATTTAAGAGTGTATATATAATTTAACAGACATTATGGCAATAAATTTAAACAATTCAATTTTGATATATTTAGGCAACAAAAGAACTAGTTTAAAAGATTAAAAGATGCACACACTTGTTAAGATACCAGTAAAATTTCAGAGGAAATGCATCTTTTGATTTAGTAACAAAAATAAGCAGGTATTTGCAGGCAGTAAAATAAAGGCAGAAGCACCATGAACAGCTCTGTAAGGACAAATTTATGGAAGAGATCACAGAGCTAAATACTGGCATGCTGCTTATAAGCTGGCTAAGTGACAACTGAACRAAGATGTAACAGTCTGCAAATTTTGAAGGGCATATGGAAATTGAGATCTAAGAAAAAAAAGTAGAGGAACTTGATTATCAGAAGAACATTCTGGAAATAAAAGTATTGTAAAGCAAAGAAGCATTCTAAACAATACATAGGAAATCCCTCAAATTTTGAATAGTTGAAAAATACTCTAGATGAACATAAAGAATTAGCAAAGAAAATATTCACAGGACAATGAGGATGAAGACCAGTTTATCTTTTTCATCCTCACCCACCCCAGATAAAGCAGACTGTGATTCAAGTTGCCATTCTTAGGGGCACCCCCTCCTTTACACCGGCTTATCAATCTTACAGTGGTGTCAGGTAATTTTACCAGTTTTCAAAGAAAATACATTTTATGCCTTTAAAACTGTAACTTAATTTCAACTCTGTGCTGTTTCAAGAGTATGTATCACTGACTCTAAACCTTTACTCCAAAAAGACTTGACGAAAAGAATGACCAAAACAAAAAGAAAATCCCCCTCGTATATACATARAAGTTCTAGAGCTCAGTGGAAGCAGAGGAGACTCCCATGACCCATGCACAGGGCTATGCCTCTATGTTTAGAAGTAAGGAATGGCAGAATAAAGTGATTATCAAGAGACCTCTTTTGCATGGAAGGGGGAAAATTTGATTGGAGGATCATCAAATGCTATGCCAATACAGTGGTGAGATTGCAGTAATAGAAAAAAGATGACCTCCAATAGATTCAGCTTAAGCACACAAACACTTCCAGGGATTGGCTGGATTAAAATGCTTCTGTTTTACACCATCAGGACTGTATGAAGAGATGAAAAATGAGCAAGAAGAAGGGTTCTTGGAAGACGCTTTAACAATAACCTCAACTTTGTCTACCACGATTTTCCATTTCTCAAACATTTTCAGCTTTTGCCTTTTGTGAGTTAACAGCTAACCATTACCTAAGAAAACAGAAAACTGGACAAAACAGATGAAGTAAATTGTTTTTAAAACATGGTACAAAATGTAAATATTGTGCAGAGTAAAGCATATTGACTTAATGTGACAGCAGTCATGATAGCAATCAGCACTAAATGTTTCTCCTGCAACAGATGAATTGCTGCTACTACCAGTTAAGGATGATTCACTGAGCCCATATAAATTCAAKCAGGATACCTTTATGTGCAAAGTAACTCAGTACAAGTGCCCTGATCCCTTACTGCTTTCTTGTCCTACTTGGTGGACTGTCTCACCTCTTCCCCTCTCACTCCACATGGGAGACTTCCATGAAAAGACTGAAACTGTCACGTAGAGTTTAATTAAGTTTCTTCTTGAAAAAATGTGAAAAGACTTGCTTTCTAAGGTGGAACAGAGAAACTACCTCTGTATTTTTTTCTCCCTTTCTAACTCTGACAAAATAAAACCCAGAAAATATGATTCACCAAAATGCATTCCTGTAARCATTCTCAGCCAGATTAGATGGAGCTTTGAGCAATCCAGTCTGGTGGAAGATGWCCCTGCCCATTGCATGGAGGTTGGAACTAAATAACCTTTAAAGGTCCATTTCAACCCATTCYGTTCTGAGATTCTATAAATAAACTTTCAACAAAGACAAAATATTAAAAATTGGAATAGTTGAAATTACATGTTTCAGAAAACTTTTGCACTAGACTGAGGTATTCTSAATATGCTACACAAACAGTGACACTTCTAATAATGATGATTCCATGCAGATAAACTCTTCAATGATTTCCACATGGGAGAAATCATTTCCAGAGGCCGCATAGTAAACTATTCTACATACTGATAAATATGTTATTCTGCAATGAACTTGAAAGCTAAGACACATAAATATAATATTACAGTAACAGAAAAATACATACTGTWCACAGCAACCATTTCTTCCCACCTCAAAAAGGCTGAAACTCATCTAAATTATATAGACTCAAAGGAAAGGGCAGAAAAGCTTATCAACATCCTCTGAACTGCACAGGAGAACAGAATTCAAAGACAATGAAGAATGCAACGAAAAGGGTTGTACTGTTCTGACAACAAACTTTTTGTTTTCCCACTGKTTTATCTCTTAAATCTTACTTACTAAAGGCATCAAATTCTCTTCTGCATAAACTCTTCTCACATTCCTTCTACTTTGTTAGTAGGACACCTTTGCCACCATGACAGGACAGATAAAGAGGGCAGGTAAGAGAAGACAAACAAAAAGAATGTAGTGTGAAGAATTTGATAAAATACATTAAAAACTGGGTACAGTAATGTTCTCAGGAATCATTCTCCCTAGGTCATTGTCAAGACAAAGTTAGTAATTAATAGCATTAACTGTCACACCAAGAGCAAGATAATCAGTTCAGAGGTATGACCCTATGAAGATCTAACAGTGAAAATCTTTGTTAAGAAATGAAATTTGGCATCTGCATGGTTCCACCCCTGCAGGCAATTAACTGGCCTGAATGCACCAGTCATTCACTGCCTAACTTAGTTAAGAATTTATACCAGAACTGGAAACACAAACATTCCTTTTTAATTAGATATATGAGAAAACCGTGACAGCAAATATTTTCTTTCTAAAATCATTAGAAAATTATGTCTAGGCAAACCAGTAAGCAAAAGCTTCCAATTCCAAGATCTGATAGACTGATATGGGCTCGTCAAAGGAAAATATGCCAGTCACATATTTTATAATACCTGACACAAGAATGGAAAGGGACTAGAAAAACATTTTGAGCAACAATATTTTGACTCTGTTTAGCTGACATTAACATTAACATTGACACTAACATATGATTTCAGTTCTAAAATCAGGGTATTGGGTGTAGGATTACACAATCAGTCTTTGCCCTTACCCCTGTCTGTTTTATAAATCCAGACTTTATTCTTCTTTCAGCTTTAATAATACCCAAGTATTTGCCCTTGTTTTTTGCAAAACTGAAAGGATCAACAGTGGCACCTCCTCAGCTAACAATCTATTAATTACAAATTTATGCTCACATTTTAAAAACASTAAGCTCAGATTTGTGCTCTGGTCTTTTAGAATTAAGAAGTCATTCTTTCATTTACTACACAACATCCAAACTCTTTCCTGAGTACCTGAATTACTAATGCCCTCAGCAATATTCAATACTGCCATATGGTACCAATTCACAAACAACAATGTATTTTACGTCACATACCTATGTCATACCCTATCATATTATTCTTACTTTGCACAACAGGAACTGAGAAAAACAAATGGGTCTGTATCAAGTTCTGCAACACCAAGGCCTGAATAAATGTCAATGAATAAATTACACTGAAAAAAAAACGGCAGAGGTCACACATTCGTGTTCAGGACTCTAACAGGTAAGGATTTAGAAATTTAGCCTGGAGTCAGGTTACAGGCTTGACCCCCGACGGGGTAAATTTGTTTGTTGCTGAATCCAATAATACTTGCTAGTTATGAAATCAAAATGCAGGAAAGGAAAAATGGTTTATCGTTTATTTTGGCTCAGGTATGATTTTCTCTTCACCCAAATATTACCTTCACTGCTGGGTGATGTAAAGTTCTAATACTACCTTAGGGAGATGTGGAAAGAGCCTGTATTTTGCAGTAATGTGGGTAGGTAACTCCAGGATAATATTAGCCTTTTACCACTAAATCTGTATATTGAAAAAGTCTCAGCAATAGATTTTCTTACTGGAATGTAAAAACCAGAGAGGATGTGGAAATGCAGACAGTAGAGATGGAGACAGGACAGGATTACTGTGGCAAAGTAAATTCCTTTTAACGTGGAAATAAAAGTTGGTATTGGAACAGTTGAGTCCATTCGTTGATCCTGCACTTATAGCCTGGGATAAAGGTAAAGGTTGGAAAAGAATCTCTTCCTCTCATTTTCTCTGTGACATCTCCACAGAACGAAAGTGCCTTCATTTAGTTATCCTTTCAGTATTTTTTTTCCTTTCCTTTTGCAAGTTTTGAGTTTTTATTTACAATTTCAGTAGCATTTCCTGACATACCTAAAAATCTAAATATAAAGCTAAAAAAAAAAAAAGCCTTTTAGCTCTTATACTTTGATAATCAGTAAGAGAAAACTACTATAAAAAACATACACAAATTTCACTGTTTGATCAAATCTAATTCAAGGGTTTTCAAAGAAAGACTTCTCTGTATTCACACTTCTCTTCACAGTTGTTGTAAACAATTACTCATGATTTTCCAGCTTTCTACTCCAGCACACCTACTGTTTCAGAAACTGTTGACAAGCAGCTCTTTCATTTGGGCCAATCAAGCCCGCTTGAATTAACAGGAAGTTTTCCATCGACAACACGGAATGTGAATACTAACAAGAAGCTGTTTCTTCTAGTTAAGTTGAAATTGGTTTCAAAAACAGGTTCTTAGCATAATGAAAGGCTTGCAAGAGGCCAAAGTAGTACATTACATGTATAAAAGTGGATTACAGAAGTACAAGAAATCCCAAGMTTTTTACTCTTCCTGAAGCGTCATAAAATTTTCTCCCTTAGCAATTAGATAGGCTTTGCTATTTGTAGATAGATTCTGATTTATCCATCTTTCTTTAGGATAAAATGATGCTATCTTGTGTTAGATGGAAAGCACCACTAATTTTTAATATGAAATAAGAATTTCTGTACTGCAAATAGAGCTTGTGTATTAGTTTAAAAATACTACCAAATAAATGGGCTTAAATCAGGAAAAGGAGTTAAACCAAAGTAATACAGCAGTCAACTAGTAATAAAAAGCAGTAAAAAAAATGAGGTACTCCCCATCCTAGCACTAAATACTCGAAATTAATTTTGAATTTCATGGCAAAAGAATTCAAAATTTGGGGGAGAGTGGGGGGGGGTTAGGGCTTAATGTTTTGATTTTGCAGTACAGCATACAAAACTTTTAAAGATTATCAATTACTGAGCAGATAGCAAAACCATACTGTGATCATGAATGGCACATTTCTTTTTTAGAGTAATAAGGCATTTGATTACAGGTGGAACACTACTGATAAAAGTTGGAACACTAGTGGAGAACATGGAATAAACTAAATTTGTTAAAAAGTGCTAACCAAGTCAATGTATTTGTTTTACTCTACATTTCTCTACAACTTCAGAGTATGTGCACTTTAATAGAGGTTCTGTATCAAACGGAAATACAACTATAATACTGCACAAAATAAGCTGCATCTAAAATGACAGAACCACTTTTGTTAAAAAATTAATTGCTGACTGTAAAGAGATTTTTCAAGATTTTTCAAGATTAACATTTTTTCTGTGCACATTTACATTGCCGTTTGTTTGATATGAAYAGCAGCACCTAACCAGCTTCTAGTAGTGAACATCATAATGACTGCATTCAAACAAAACAAAGCAACCACAAATTAGGAAAGAATTACACTACCATTTAGAAATTACTACTGTGTTCTAAATGAGTAATTGTATTTGGAGATTGTAAGTGAACTTGAGGTTGTCCTGAAAGGATGACTTTTTTTTTTTTTTTTTTTTTTTTTTTTTTTTTTTTTTTTTTTTTTTTTTTTTT